>NC_057733.1:20539737-20564731 GCF_004010195.1 Chiloscyllium plagiosum
CCAGGTGTCAGGTGGTAAGGGTTTGGCGATGAAGGAGGCCTAAGACTTGCATGTCCTTGGCAGAGTGGGAGGGGGAGTTCAAGCATTCAGCCATAGGGCAGTGGGGTTAGTTGGTGCAGGTGTCCGGAAGATGTTCTCTGAAATGATCCACAAGTTGGTATTCTGTCTCCCCAATGTAGAGGAGACTACATCGGGTGCAATGGACACAGTAGATGACTTTAGTGGAGGTACAGATAAATTTCTGTCAGATGTGGAAGGATCCTTGGCAGCCTTGGACAGAGGTGAGGGGGAAAGTGTGGACACAGGCTCTGCAATTCCTGAGGTGGCAGGGAAAGGTGTAGGGAGTGGGGTGTGGGCTGGTGGGGGCCGTGGATCTGACAAGAGTCACAGAGGGAATGGTCTCTCTAGAACACAGATAGGGGTAGGGAGGAAATATATCTCTGGTGGTGGAATCCATTTGTCAGTGGTGAAAGTGGCAGAGGATGATGCAATGCATACTGAGGTTGGTGGGTGGAAGGTGAGGACCAGGGGATTCTGTCCTTGTGATTGGGAGAGGTGGGGTTCGAGGACGAGGTGCGACAAGTGGAGGAGATGTACTGGAGGGCATCGTGAACCAAATGCAAGGGGAAATTGCGATCTTTGAAGAAGAAAACTATCTGGGATTTTCTCAGGTGGAATTGGTCATCCTGGGAACAGAGGCGGTGGAGGCAGAGGAATTGACAATAAGGGATGGCGTTTTTACAGGGGGGTCCCAACCAGTACCTTTCCACTGACACCCTCATCTGTCTGGCTGAACTGGTCCTCACCTTAGCAACTTCTCTTTCCAATCCTCCCACTTCCTCCAAACTAAAAGGGGTCGTCATGGGCACTCGCATGGGACCCAGCTATGCCTACCTCTTTGTCAGGTATGTGGACCAATCCATTTTCCGTAGCTAACCCGGCACCACACCTTACCTGTTCCTCCACCACATTGTTGACTGTATCAATGCTACCTCACGCTCCCACGAGGAGGTTGAACAATTCATCAACTTTGTTAACACCTTTATTAACACCGAACCCAAATTCAGCTGGACCTGACTGGACCTGTTCCTACCCTAGTCATTCTTTGTTAACACCTTTATTAACACCGAATTCATCAACTTTGTTAACACCTTTATTAACACCGAACCCAAATTCAGCTGGACCATCTTGGACACCTCCCTCCCTTTCCTGGACCTCGCCATCTCCATCTCCGGCAACCGGCTAACCACAGACATCTACTACAAGCCCACTGACTCCCATAACTACCTAGACTACACCTCCTCCCAACCTACTTCCTGTAAAAACGCCTCATTCCTGATGAAGGGCTTATGCCTGAAACATCCATTCTCCTACTCCACGGATGCTGCCTGACCTGCTGTGCTTTTCCAGCATCACACTCTTGACTTTATTTAAATGGTGAATGATTGCAGAATTCTGACATGCAAAGGGTACTAAGTGTTCCTGCACATGAGTCACAAACATAAGGAGGTAGGCACAGCAAGTAGGTAAGAAGGCTAATGAGATGCCATCCTTTATTTTAAGAGGAGCTGAACACAAAAGTAAGGAGGTTACACTCAAGTCATGCAGGGGATTGGTGAGACCACATCTCAAATATTGTCTCAGAAGGGAAAACCAGTAAAACTTGTAAATGAACATATATTTATTCCAGAGGTCTGTTTTGAATTATATAACATGAGACAGATTAGCATGTGTCATCCACCAGTTTTACTCTTTTCTCTATTTGGCATGTGCAGTTTTGGTCACCTTATTTAACAAAGGTGTTGAAGGCAGTTATCAGGAAGCGTACTACATAGATACCTGGAGTGAACAGATGGTCTCATGAAGAGAGATTGGACAGTCTGGGTTTGTTTCGCTTGAGTTTAGAAGAGCAAAAGCTGACTTGATGGCATGCTCTTGTCAAGGTGAATGTGAAAAGGATCTACAACGGGATCTTGATCAGATGGGCCAATGGGCCGAGGAGCGGCAGCTGGAGTTTAATTTAGATGAATGCGAGGTGCTGCATTTTGGAAAAGCAAATCAGGGCAGGACGTATACATTTAATGATAAGGTCCTAGGGAGTGTTGCTGAATGAAGAGACCTCAGAGTGCAGGTTCATGATTCCTTAAAATTAGAGTTGCAGGTAGATAGGATAGTGAAGAAGGTATTTGTATGTTTTCCTTTATTGGTCAGTGCAATGAGTAAAGTAGTTGGGAGGTCATTCAGTTCTTGTCTCCCTGCTATAGGAAGGATATTGTGAAACTTGAAAGGGTTCAGAAAAGATTTTCAAAGATATTGCCAGGGCTAGAGTGGTTGGGCTATTGGAGAGGCTGAATAAGCTGGAACTATTTCCTCTAGAGCGTCAGAGGCTGAGGAGTGACCCTATATAGATTTATAAAATCACAAGGAGCATGGACAGGGTAAATAGACAAGGTATTTTCCCTGGGGTGGGTGAGTCCAGAACTAGAGGGCATTGGTTCAGGGAATGAGAGGGAAAAATTAGAAAAGGGACATAAGGGGCAACATTTTCATGCAGAGGGTGGTGCATGTATGAAATGAGCTGCCAGAGGAAGTGGTGGAGGCTGGTACAATTACAGAATTTAAAAAACATCTGGATGGGTATATGAACAGGAAGGGTTTAGAGGGATATAGGTCAAGTGTTGGCAAATGGGACTAGATTAATTTAGGATATCGGGTCAGTATGAATGAGTTGGACCGAAGGGTCTGTTTCCATGTTGTATATCTCTATGACTCTATGAGTCAAATAAAAATTTGAATTAGAATCAGGCTTTTTGTCATGTGTACTAAAATACAGGGATACAGGAATATAGTGAAAAGTGTACAATGCTGTCATTGATGGCTCAATCTTAGGTACAAGGCAGCAAGCCACAAATGTTAGGAAAAAAGTAGAAAAATAAAGAAATAATTTAAAGATTCAATATACAGTTCTTCTCAGTCTAAAGTAATAAATAAAACATAAAGTTAAAGTTACAAATTACAGTCCTTCTTTCTTGATTTGATTTGTTTTATTGTAGTCACATGTACCTAAGTACAGTGAAACATTTTCGTTTTTCAAGCAGAAAAGGCAGATCATAGCAAACAAAGGCATACAGATCACAGGGTTCTTAGACAGAGTGAGGCGTATAAGGTTACGGCTGCATAGGAGGTGCATAAAGCAAGATCAACATTAGTGGATCAATGTTATTTGAGGTTAGACAGTCTATTCATCAGACTAATAATGACAGAGAAGAAGCTGTTCTCGAGCCTGTTGGTGCCTGTGTTCAAGCTTCTGTATCTTCTGCGTGTTGGAGGGGGTGAGAAGAGAGCATTACCAAGGTGGGTGGGGACTTTGATGATGTTGGTAGCCTTTCCACAGCAATGAAATGCAAATGGAGTCCATGGGTGGGAGGTTGGCTGCTGCGATGGTCTGGGCTGTGCACACAATTTTCTGTAATTTCTTACGGTCTTGGACGGGGTAGTTGCCTTGCTAGGCTATGGTGCACCTGAATAGAATGCATTCTATGGAACATCTGTAAAGGTTGTTGAGGGTCATTGTGGACATGCTGAATTTCCTAAGCTGCCTGAGGAAGAAGAGGCATTGTTGTGTCTTCTTGACCATCACATCTAGGTGGGAGGCCCAGGACAGATTGTTGGTTATTGCCACTCCGAGGAACTTGATGCTCTTAACACTCTCCACCTCCGCTCCATTGAATTAGATGGGGGGGGAGTGTCCTCCTCCTTTTTTCCTGAAGTCAATGATCAATTCTTTTGTTCTGTTGACATTGAAAGAGTGGTTGTTATCATGGCACCAGGACACCAAGCACTCTATCCCATTTCTGTATTCTGATTCATTGTTGTTTGATATTTGCCCTACCACAGTGGTGTCATCAGCAAATGTGCCGCTGACATTCATTCAGAATTTGGCCACACAGTTGTAGGTATACAGGGAGTACAATAGAGGGCTGACAACACATCTTTGAAGGGCGTCAGTGTTGAGGATTATTGTGGAGGAGCAGTCATCCCACACAGGGCTTTCCCTGCAAGAGCTCAATCTGTCCCCTGCACTGGGCTTGAGATCTTGATCCCCACACCTCCATGCTGCTGTCACGCTGCCAACCAGCATCCTCTCTCTCCAGTGCTGGAGTTACTCTTTTGATCCTCGCCACCTCCACACTGCTGGATCGCTGCTGACTGTCATTCGGGCTCAACAACCACCCCACCATAGCCCGTCAGATCCCACACTGGTGCCGCTCCAGAGCCCCAGCCATTTCCAATGTTGCCAACTGTCAGAGTTCTGCCCAGGCACACCAACCACCTCGAGGCCGACCACCAAGTCCCTGTTCTGGGCCTCCAGCCACCACCATCACTGCCACTGCCTCCAAGACTGAGCTCCCTCCAGAAGGTAAGTATTGCATTAAACTGAAAGAAACTAAAAACAAGAAAAAAAATGAGAAAAGAAGAAAGAAAAGCAGATGGTGTGGACAAGTGGGCAAGTGAGCAAGTCCAGAGCTCGTGGACTCTGTGTTAAAATTAGTGGTAATCCTTTTAGGATGGAGATAAGGGGATTTCCTTTTCTCTCAGAGTATTTTATGTTTCAAAAGTCTTTGCATCAGAAGGCAGTGGAATAGGGGTCATTGAATATTTTTAAGGCAGCTGTTGATGGATTCTTGTTAGGCAAGGAGATCAAAGATTATCAAAGGGTAGATGGGAATGTGGAATTCAAAACACAAAGGGATCAGCCTTGATCTTGCTAAATGGTGGAACAGGCTCGGAGGGACAAATAGCCTATTTCTTCCATGCTTATACATGTTCCTATTCAAATCTTGAAATTTCAAAAGAGATGTCAGGTATTGATCCCTACAGTGTGGAAACAGGCCCTTCAGCCCAACAAGTCCTCACCAATCCTCCAAAGAGTAACCCACCCAGTCTCACTTCCCTCTGACTATTGCACCTAACACTATGGGGAATTTAGTGTGGCCAATTCACCTGACTGGCACATCTTTGGACTGTGGGAGGAAACCGGAGCACCCAGAGGAAACCCATGCAGACATGGGGAGAATGTGCAAATTCCACACAGGCAGTCACCTGTGGCTGGAATCGAACCTGGGACCTTGGTGCTGTGAGGAGCCACTGTGCCACCCTGGTATTCTGTTTGACATGTGCCATGGGGCACCTAATCGCTTTGGGGCACATTCACATATTCAGAGGCTGGCATCATCATTAGAATCTGTACAGGCTTATGATGCTGAATCAGGACCCCAAAGTATTTATAGACATGTTTCACTTCATTTTCCAATATACATTGTTTTTAAAAGGACAATTGTCACAGAAAAGATAAACTGTAGATTTAAATTCAGTGGCTGTCTGGCAAAATCCTGTGTGAAGCAAATAGAATGCCACTCATCTAAATTATCAGGGAAACTTCAAGCAAGGAGAGAATTAATTACAAAGATAATGAAAGCCCTTTGTTCAACAGCAAACCAGTGCCTATGGATCATGTCCCAATTTACAGACAGACTTTGTTTTCCCTTTTGAGGGATGCATGAGGAAAGGAGTTAAAAAGTCAGGTTCAACTCTACTGAAGTGGACTCATGAGACTAAACACTAATGTGTGTATCAGTCTGGATTTGAGTGTTCGCATGCAGTGATCGGCACAGTTGAAGAATTATCCCTTAGTTACCCCTGTGTTGCAGGTAAAGATCCTTTATAATTCTGAGTGGTTCAAAACAGTTCTAAAGGAAACAGTATAACAAAGGATGCTTTCTCAAAAATGCTGGAATTTAATAATGGCTGAAAGGCATTGGACCCTCAGAATCTTAACTAACTTACAAAAGGATCATGAAGCTGACTGTTCACCTAACAATATCAATATTAGGGTAACCTTCATTGCAATGGCTACAACAATAAACAATCTGTTCTTCATGAGCAACTCAGAGCCTGATCCATATTTTTTAACTTGTAATTTTCTGGACTCACCTCTAATTTCTAATCAATATAAATGTGCGCTGCGTTAGTATTTCTTCTTGGATATAAAGTTAACAATCACACAATACCAGGTTATAGTCCAACAGGTTTATTTGGAAGTACTAGCTTTCAGAGTGCTGCTCCTTCATTAGGTGGTTGTGGAGTATAAGATTGTAAGACAAGGAATTTATAGCAAAAGTTTACAGTGTGATGTAACTGAAATTATATATTGAAAAAGACCTGGATTATGATCTTATACTCCACAACTACCTGATGAAGGAGCAGCGCTCTGAAGGATAGTGCTTCCACATAAACTGTTGGACTGTAACCTGGTGTTGTCTGATTTTTAACTTTGTACACACCTCAGTCCAACACCGATATCTCCAAATCATTCTAGTGTACAGTAAATATTAAGCACTTTCTGTTAATTTATGAAAGGCTTGTTAAATTAATTCCTTTTAAGACATAATTTCATTTCAGTTTGCAAGGAAGATATCCACAAGAGAAGTGATCCTTTTTACATTAACCAACTGGGGGGATAGGTGAATAAAGAAGAGGAGTTAACTCATTAGATTAGATTAGATTACTTACAGTGTAGAAACAGGCCCTTCGGCCCAACAAGTCCACACCACCCCACCGAAGCGCAACCCACCCATGCCCCTACATTTACCTCTTACCTAACACTACGGGCAATTTAGCATGGCCAATTCACCTGACCTGCACACCTTTGGACTGTGGGAGGAAACCGGAGCACCCGGAGGAAACCCACGCAGACACGGGGAGAACGTGCAAACTCCACACAGTCAGTCGCCTGAGGCGGGAATTGAACCCGAGTCTCTGGCACTGTGAGGCAGCAGTGCTAACCACTGTGCCACCGTGCTGCCCACTATCTTCCTCATCTGGCGTCTTAACAATTTGAGGCATAACTTCTGGAACCAGTACAAATTGGGGGAAGCTCATCTCGAGTCTGGTTGTAATAACTAAGGAGTCCTAAGTGTTGGCATTTTTTAAATCATTGAGCAGAACCCAAAGGAATTGTGAGAAAAGAAAAAAAATGAACCATCAGTAGGAAATTACCGATCTACTTTCTCAACTTCTGCAACTTCAAATTGTACCTGTTCTTCCCATGAGTCACTTATTAACTGGAAACTCTTCTTACATTATCTGTGGCCATCTCCAATGAAATGCTTCCTCTCTCTTTGTGGGAAACCTCATATATTCAAAATATCTACATCATTCAAGTACCTCTCTCCCCAGCCTCCCCCTGCCAACCCCTGCACTTCACATCTCCCAGCAATTGCACAGTTCTTTTTCCATTATGTTTAAAATGATGTAAAATGTTTAAATTAAATAATGGCTGTAAGGGTAGTGCGAAGTTAGCACTCTTCCACACATCACATTTTTGTATTACCTAATGTAACATTACTGTGGCTTGTGAGCTATCAGGAACTCGAAGCTTGTTTCAAACATACAAAATGTCATTTGAATGGGCAAAGAACAGTGAGTGACAGGAAACAGTGCAGTGTAGCCACAGACTGAACAAAGAACCTCTCAGTTGCTTGAAGGTTCATAACTTACTTTTCTCTCCTATTGATTATAATTTGTTTTCTGGCCATATTTCCACATCCTTGGCACAGACTTTTGCTTATGATGGTCTCAGCCAATGCTTGCCTCAATTTTCATATTCCTGCCATCATGGTTCTGAAAGAGTTAATGTTGAAGCTGCAATAGACTCCCCCCAGTTTTAAGATGTCACAGAGTTTGTGGGTGGAGGAGAAGCATTCTCGCACAAGATCCCAGTGGAGTTTGACATTGCTATGTCTATTCCTGATCGTCTTTGTGATCATGCCGAACCAATCAATATAACTTACCACTATGTTATCATGCAATAAATTACATCTTGTTAATAAGACGCCTATTCTCATTAAATTTATTCTCTATTACTGCTATTTATTTGTCCCTTAGACTCAGCATAGAAAGAGAATTGAGGGCTGCCTGTGGTTGTATCCATACCTCTGAGTCAGGAGACCCAGGTTCAAGTCCCACCTGCTCCAGAGGTGTGTAAAAACATCACTGAACAAATTGATTAGGAAAATATCAAAAGAAGAGCATTGGTGGCAGTATTCTATTCCACACACAACTGATACTGTGATGTGATCAATAAAACGAATTAGTATTCTATACGATTTTATGTTTCTTTTTCCACTTCCTGCCCATTGGAGCATATAATTGTAAGGTACCTGTGAGGCAAGTTCACAGAATTACTCCAAGTTATTTCCTTACAGCGAAACTTTCATCTGGGTATAGGATCTATTCTGAGCATCGCTTTCAACCTTTTACGACTTGCAGAGCCATTTCCTTCTTTTTCCATGGCCAACATTACTGGTACCTGTCAGGAGACCCTTGTATCCTCCCATATCACACCCAAGAGATGCAAATTGGACGCAAAATAAAATCTAGATACACAATGCTGATGTCAGTCATCATGTTATTTTCTTTCTGCTTCAAAGGGCTTAGGAAAATCAATGAATTTGTCTCATGGTTTTTATACCCAGTCCCCTCAGCCCTAAAAGATCAAGATCCAAAAGGTAAATGAATGAGCTTAATTTAAATTCCTCAGTTCCCTTTTATCATACATGGTATAAAGGTGGAAAATAAAAGTTGGTGGCTTGTGAAAATGTGAACCACAAACACAAATAACACATGCATTCTTCAGATTCACTTGGTATAAATGTCAATAGTACCAGATAACTCTTTCATACATTCGGTGGTCAATATAGTCTCTATATAGTTTGAGGGAATGCTGAGCAATTCTGACAACATCAGTGGGAAGAAAAACAGAGTTCGTACGTTGGATCTATGATGTTTGATCAAAAAGATGATTATAAAGTCACAGGCCTGAAATATTGGACCCAATTTTTGAGCTCCACTGAAATTGAGAATAAAGTTCGGTGGGACCCTAATAATACTAGCAGCAGCTAGAGAACCAGCCCATCACAGGTGAAGCAGATATGGGCCTCACACAATTGTAACCCCCCAAGCCCCACCACAAGACAGCATTCAAATAGGTTATTTCAAAACCTTGTTTACATTATGACCAGTCCCCAAGTGAGGATCCCCGCTTTGTTTTGATCACAGGTGAGGAGGCACGAACTGGCTCCCCTTATTTTATCAAATCCTCCCTCTGTTCACTGTAACAAGGTTAAATTAAAATGAAGGATCCTTTCCTTCATAGATGCTTTTCCCAATTCCAATGTATTTATGTTTTAAGAGGACCCAAGTTAACCTGGCTTTCTTATGTGTGGATTTAAGAGATATTTTTGTCCTGGATGTTTTTGAAGAGAGGTTTTAAGGCAGAGATACCAAGTAGTCTACCAGACCCACTAGAGTAAACAGCTTGAGAGGCCTTGGTTTTTTTTAAGTTGAAACATTTGAAGCAGCCTGAATGGGTGTGGTCAAGTTCCCACAGAACCAGGATTTTAGATTTAGCTTTCAGCGGTTACTGTTTTTTTCTATCTCTTAGTTACAGCCAGAAACTGAGGGTTCTTTTCATGCTACTGAAGTTGCATGTATGACAATCTGTTTTCTGAATTTGCCTTTTGCCAAGGGTGTGTTTATGGGATGTTACTAAAGAACAAAGAACAAAGAACAAAGAAAATTTACAGCACAGGGACAGGCCCTTTGGCTCTCCAAGCCTGAGCCGATCCAAATGTACTGTTGAAACCTGTCGGTCAATTCCTAAGCACTTGTATCCCTCTGCTCCCCACCTACTCATGCATCTGTCCAGACGCATGTTAAATGAATCTACCGTGTCTGCCTCTACCACCTCTGCTGGCAATGTGTTCTAAACGCCCACCACGCTCTGTGTGAAGTACTTACAGCGTGTATCCCACTTAAACTTTCCACCTCTCATCTTGAAAGCATGACCTCTCGTTATTGAATCCTTCACCCTAGGAAAGAGCTTGTCTCTATCCACCCTGCCAAAACCCTTCATGATTTTGTAAACCTCAATCAGGTCCCCCCTCAATCTTCTTTTTTCTAGTGAAAATAAACCTAACCTACTCAACCTCTCTTCATAGCTAGCGCCTTCCATACCAGGCAACATCCTCGTAAACCTTCTCTGCACCCTCTCCAAAGCGTCCATAACCTTTTGGTAATGTGGCGACCAGAATTATATAGAGTATGCTAAATGCGGCTGAACCAATGTCTTATACAATTTTAACATGACTTGCCAGTTCTTATACTCAATACCCCGTCTGATGAAGGCAAGCATACTATATGCCTTCTTGACCACTCTATCCACCTGTGCAGGAACCTTCAGGATACAATGGACCTGCACTCCCAGATCTCTCTGCCCATCAACTTTTCCCAAGGTTCTTCCATTCACTGTATAATTTGCTCTAGAATTAGACTTGCCTAATTGCATCACCTCACATTTGTCTGGATTGAAATCCATCTGCCACTTTTCCGCCCAACTCTCCAGTCAATCTATATCCTCCTGTATTCTCTGACAGTTCCTTATGCTTTCTGCTACTCCACCAATCTTTGTGTCATCTGCAAACTTGCTGATCATACCAACAGTGCCCTCTTCTAGATCATTTATGTATATTGCAAACAACAGAGGCCCCAATACTGACCCCTGTGGAACACCACTGGTCACCTTTCTCCATTTCGAGAAACTCCCTTCAACTATTATTCTCTGTCTCCTGTTGCTCAACCAGTTCTTTATCCACCTAGCTGGAACACCCTGCACATCATGTGACTTCACTTTCTCCATTAGTCTACCATGGGGAACCTTATCAAACGCCTTACTAAAGTCAATGCATATGATATAAACAGTCCTTCCTTCATCTAACAAATTGGGCATTTTCTCGAAGAACTCTATTAAGTTTGTAAGGCACGATCTCCCCCGCACAAAACCATGTTACCTATCACTGATAAGCACACGCACAAAACCATGTTGCCTTTCACTGATGAGGTCAATATTTTCTAAATATAAATAGATCCGACCTCTCAGTACCCTCTCCAGCAACTTCCCCACCACCAACATCAGGCTCACTGGTCTGCAGTTACCCGGAATATCCCTACTACCCTTCTCGTACAGAGGGACAACCTGAGCAACCTTCTAGTCCTCCAGCACCTCACCTGTATTTAAGGATGCCACAAAGATATCTGTCAGGGCCCCACCTATTTCCTCTCTCGCCTCCCTCAGCAACCTGGGATAGATCCCATCCGGTCCTGGGGATTTGTCCACCTTAATAACCTCTTGCATATCCAACACATCTTCCCTACTTATGCCAACGTGATCCAGACTAATTAAACTGCTATCTCGAGTCTCAAGATTCATCATGTTCCTCTCCTCAGTGAACACTGATGCAAAGTAATCATTCAGAATCTCACCCATTCTCTCAGGTTCGGCACACAGCCTTCCTTCATTATCTTTTAGTGGACCAATCCTTTCTCTAGTTACCGGATTGCTTCTTACATAAGAATAAAATGCTTTGGGATTTTCCTTAATTCTGCTTGCTAAAGCTATTTCATGACCCCTTTTAGCCCTGATTCCTTGTTTAAGACTTGTCCTACTCTTCCGATGTTCTTCCAGGGCCCCTTCTGTTCTTAGCTGCCTAGACCTTATGTACGCTTCCCTTTTCCTCTTGGCTAGTTGTACAATTTCTCCTGTCATCCACCGTTCACGAATCTTGTCCTTCCTATCATTTTGCCTTCAATGGGACATGCCTATCCTGCACTACCGTTAACCTATCTTTGAAAGCCTCCCACATCTCAAATGTGGACTTCCCTTCAAATAGCTGTGTCTAATCCACATTTCCCAGCTTCTGCCTAATTTTGATATAATTGGCCTTGGCCCAGTTTAGTACTCTTCCCTCAGGACCACTCTCTTCTTTATCTACGAGTATTGTAAAACTTACAGAATTGTGGTCACTGTTCCCAAAGAGATCTCCCATCGCAACTTTTACCACTTGTCCTGGCTCATTCCCCAGTACCAGGTCCAATATGGCCCCTTCCCTCGTCGGACTATTGACATACTGCTCTAGAAAACTCTCCTGGACGCTTCGTACAAATTCTACTCCATCCAGACCTCTGATGCTAAGTGTATCCCAGTCAATGCTGGGAAAATTAAAATCTCCCATCACCAATACCCCATTGCCTCTATATCTATTCATAATCTATTTACTTATTTGTTCTTCTACTTCACGCTTACTGTTGGGAGGTCTGTAATACAGCCCCAACAATGTAACTGCACCCTTCTTATTTCTCAGCTCCACCCATAATGCCTCACTACCCAAGACCGCCATAGTGTAGTCCTTTAGCACAGCCGTGATATCGTCCCTGACCAGCAATGCAACTCCACCCACTCTTTTACTTCCTTCCCTGTCCTGTCTGAAGTGTCTATATCCTGGACCATTTAGTTGCCAATCATCATGCCCTTCCTCAACCAAGTCTCTGTGATGGCAATGATGTCATACTCCCAGGCACCAATCCAAGCCCTAAGTCCATCTGCCTTACACACTATACTCCTTGCATTAAAGTAGATGCATTTCAGGCCACCTGTTCTTTTGTGCTCATCTGCTCTCTGCCTATTCTTCCTTTTATTAATGCTATCTTCATGATTCTTACAGTCTCCAGTCTCCACCTCGCTGCCTACTTGTTTTCTCTTCTGGTTCCCAGCCTCCTGCCACATTAGTTTAAAACCTCCCCAACAGCAGTAGCAAAAACTCCCCCAAGGCCATTGGTTCCAGTCTGGTTCAGATGTAGACTGTCCCTTTTGTAATAGTCCCACCTTCCGCAGAACCGGTCCCAATGTCCAACAAATCTGAATCCCTCCTTCCTACACCATCTCCCAAGCCACATGTTCATCCTGCCTATTTTTTTCATTTCTACACTGGCTAGCACGTGGCACTGATAGTAATCCCAAGATCACTACCTTTGAGGTTCTCCACTTTACCTTCTCTCCTAGCTCCCTGAATTCTTCTTTCAGGACCTCATCTCGCTTTCTACTTATATCATTGATGCCTATATGCACCAAGACAACTGGCTATTCACCCTCCCCTTTTAGAATGCTCTGCAACCAATCAGTGACATCCCTGACCCGAGCACCTGGGAGGCAACATACCATCTGGGAGTCCCGTTTTCGGCCACAGAACCATCTTTCTACTCCCCTCACAATAGAATCCCCTATTACTATGGCCCTATGAGTTTTTTCCCGCCCATCTGAACAGCAGTGCCCGCCACAGTGCCATGATCCTGGCAACTGCTGCCCTCCCCTGGTGAGCCATCTCCCCCAGCAGTATCCAAAACGGTGTACCTGTTTTGGAGGGAGATGACCGCAGGGGACACCTGCACTGCCTTCCTACTCTTTTTCTGTCTTTTGGTCACCCGTTCACTATCTCCCTCAGCAATCCTAACCTGCGGTGTGACCAGTTCACTAAACGTGCTATCCACGATCTCCTCAGCATCGCAGATGCTCCACAGTGAGTCCATCCACAGCTCCAGACCCATCATGCGGTCAAACAACAGCTGCAGCTGGACACACTTCTGGCAAGTGTAAGAGTCAGGAATGTCAGACACGTTCCTAAGCTCCCAAATCAAGCAAGAGTCACATGCCACGGGTCTGAGCTCCCCTGCCATTGTTAGCTTAGCTTTATATGAACTAACTAAAACTAAACAATGCACTTAAATAAATGAAAAAGAAAGATAAGAAATAAAAACCTTATCTTACAGGATCTTTTTCTTCCGGTTAGAGGAGGGGGACGGGAGGGAGGTATTACCTGTGCAGTATCTCGGGTTTCGCCACTGCCCAAATATAAATTAAGCCCTTACATTCCGGGCAGCCCTCACTTCACTCCTTCTTCTCTCCTCGCCGCTCTGGCAAAATGGAGGCCCAACTCCCGAGGTAAGTCCCTTTTTATGTGGGAAAATTTAGCCTTCCCGGCAGTCCTCCCTTCACTCCTCCTTCTCTCCTCGCCGCTCTGAACAGTTAATTAATAATTGTTGCAGTATCCATTATTCTGTTAGTTTCCAATAGAGTTAAGTTATTCTAATTTCTTCTTTCTTTTGTTGTATTTTAACTATGGTGCATGAGTAAAGTTTGTTTTGCTTTAAATCCAGTAGTTTGATCAATCAAATTGCATCTGGAATGCAACACCTTATATTTGCCTTGAAAATAAGAAAACGTTAGGGTCCAGACTATCTTCTGAATAGGGGGTTTAGTCTGGTCCATAACATGTATTAAAGAAAGAGTGAGTTTATTAGTTACTAAAATGAGAGGAAAATAAAATACAACACATATGTATACAGATTGTGATAAAGAATAGCAGCTTAAAAGGTACACAAATCACTCCTTGATTTATCTGTGCAGAGGAGGTCTTGGATATGATACAAGCAACAAATTGACCTGCAAGTGAAGCATGTTGCTCTCAGTGACCCAAATAGTCGATAGCTGAGTGAAGGACATTGCAAGACTGTTAGAAACCAAGCAGTTCTTGCCAGTGGGTGTGCCCTGTAGATATGTGGCTTACATCTTTCTAACGTCTTCAAGGGCAACATGTGAACAAGGAAGAGGAAGAGAAACAATTGCTGGACATCTGCTGTCTATGACTAGATAGTCAAGAATTAGGCCTTATAAAGGCAGTCCTTATTGAACTGAGGGGGGAAAACATGAGAAAAATATGATACGGTATGCCCAGAATCTGTGAGAGGTTCCACAAGTTATTACAGGTCCTGATGGATTCAATTCTGAGGTTGAGGAGGGATGAACTGGCATCCTTCATTATCCACATACCCCCCTCAGTCGGTCGCAGCAAGACTAATTTAAAAAGGATCCCTCCCTTGTGAATGCTGGACACTCCTTCAGGAGATTAAAGCTGCTTTATTCTGGATAACAACTTCTGACCAGGCTGCACTGGTCCAGTGTTCTGGCTTCCACTGCTGGTCTTGGGGGAAGAGGAAGTCCCACATGTGTACCTCCCTGTCCAGCAAGGGCAGCAGGATCTAACCCACAAAGTGAGGCCCTGTTTTTCCTCTGTCTGCCAGCTCTGAGGAAAATGTCAGAAACCATGCAGAGCAGCTCTCGACTGAGAGTGCTTGTCTGGGTGCACAAAGGCCTTTTAAAATGGCACCTGCATGAGGGAAGTTAATTAATTCTGGATTTTCTGGTAAGTGGTTCTTCATCCTAGGAAAATCACATAATGGGGCAAAAATCAGACATAATCCTTGCCATCAGATGGGAAAAACAATTAATGTGACAAGTTTGGTGAAATTCAGTGAGAAAATCTACTCAGCCTTGTGGATGAAAATCCCAAAAAAACTCCATGTGTCCTACATGTAACAAAACTCCATAATATTCACCCCTTTGGTTGACATTTTCCTGACTCTTCACAGGTATGGACATTCCATGAGTCCCAGGCAGGCTTTTGCCAACAGCACTGAATTTAAACCCAGTCTTCATTTTTTTCTGTCTGCAGTGATAAAATGTTTTATGGAATTAAAAGTTAAAAATATTCATTGCATTTTGGGATTCTGATCCATCGTCATGACAGTGGTCAAACCAATCAAAGGTAGATATGACAAAGAAAAAAATCACACGACACCAGGTTATAGTCCAACAGGTTTAATTGGAAGCACTAACTTTCGGAGTGCTGCTCCTTCATCAGGTGATTGTGGAGGACACAATTGTAAGAGACAGAATTTATAGCTTTAAATTCTGTGTCTTACAATTGTGTACTCCACAACCTGATGAAGGAGCAGCGCTCCGAAAGTTAGCGCTTCCAATTAAACCTGTTGAGCTATAACCTGGTGTCATGCGATTTTTAACTTTGTACACCCCAGTCCAAAACCGACATCGCCAAATTATGACAAAGAAGATTTGGAAACCATTCATCTCTACAAATAATTTGTTTAGGATCAGTTACTTGATGACCTTGAGGTTTCTTTTCACAAAAGATAACATCTCAAGCTAAATATTTTGATACTGCATTCATTTGCTCTCTATTTTAAGAGAGATGGTAACCTCTTTACAAATGTATTCTGCAGTAAGCACAATAACTCTAGGAGTGTAAAGTTGTTGTGACAGAATAGCAACAGCTTTGCAGCTCCTGACTGTTCCCAGCATGACCAGTAACTACGTTTTTCAATCTGGGTGCCTCCCTTAAAATACCTTTCTCCTTCCTCTGAAGTGTTTATGCAAAATTCAGATTGGTTGACGGAAAGGTCAAAAGATCAAAGATAATTCTGAATTTCAAAATTTATGGCGTAGCCACAGAATATTGTTTTTTTTTTGTAAATAGAACAAAAATTCACGACAAAATCTTAGCCTTGCCGACTCACAGAAGTTTTAAAACATTTAAAGGTTTAATTGCTACTTTGGGAGCAAGTGTAGTAAAGAGATAAATCAATGCGGTTTGTTACTGCACGCCTCACCAACCCTAAGCTGATAGCAGTAGGTGGTAATTTAATACTCTGCCCTTTGTGAAATGTTGTCCATTATTTTGTGGTATTTCCTTCTTCAACATCTGGAAATACTTACAGTCATTGGAAGCAGAGTGTTTGGAGTCTGTATGTATTATTTAGTGGAGCTTCTGCATTTTCTATTTAAAATGAAGGCAATTCCTTGAATTCTACATTTACAATTTGGGAGCCATTCTGTTCTCGTCATAAGGAATAATTTCAGCTACAATGGCTTAATTTTCAGAAAGAGCAGTAAGCATGTACATTACTCTTAGACTTTGCCAATTCTCTGCCTCATTAATTTACTTCTAAATACTTTAAATATAATCAAAGAGACTCATGAGAGAAAAACAATAGGATTGAAAGCATTTGCAAAGATAAGTTGGCATTTTGGATATGGATCTTTAATCAGAAAGGTCTATATTCAAATATCCCTTTTTTTTAGAGATGGTACGGGGGCTCTCTGAATTTCCAGCATGACTCATTTGTTTTATTTCTGATCTCAAGCATTTTTAAACTTCTAATCATAATAGTATTAAAAATTTAATTTTGGAAACATTTTAGTCTAAATGTATATCTTTCTCAAAACCAGTAAATGGTGTTGCTTTAAAAGGTCCTAGCAATCTCCCTGCTCAATACAAAAAAATCGGAACATTTGGTTTAGTCATATCCTCAAAGACGCTCGTAGAAATCAAATGTCAGAAGTAATTTCCCTGACTCTAACTGAATGTTATCAACAGCCTGAATGGATGACAACTGTCCTTGTAATTGCTGCGCAGGGTTGTCACTTGGATAAAGTGTATCACAGAAGTATCACAGAAAAACAACATATTTTGCCAAAGCTTTTCTCTAGGACTCATCAGGACATTTTGCAAGATTACAAATTCAAGAGGTAAACCTACATGAGAGGAGAGTGTTGATTGGTTGGAAAGTGGACTCTGCTTGTTAGAGACATTGCCATGAAGAATGCATCAATTTTTAATGCTGATTGACCATTAACAGCCAGGCTTATTTTAACATGTTGAACCAGGTAGTTTAATTCTGATTGGGCAAGGCATTGTCCTAAAAAAAACTAATCAATGATTTACTATTCCCTTTTTTTCATTGAATGCTTACATTTATTTGCTATTTAGGTTTCAGAGGTGTAATTTTTATTTAAATATAATATTTAAATGTCATCAGTCAGACTGCACTGTAAGAGTATGCCAGATTACTGAATGATGCATAATTCATTGTTGGAAGTGACTGTTTTTCATTTTACCTGGACCGTTTATTGAACAGCCACGACAACTGTTTATCTGCAGAATCACACCCCTCTCATCTTCAGCTGGTGTTCTTTGCAAAGCTTTGATGGCTTTATTATGGAAAAGAATAGCATGGTGCTTATCAAAAACAGCTCTCTAGTTATTAATAAATGCTTACCCAAAGCTATTTTTACAGAATGTTTTCAAACAGCTCAAGTGGTGACTTTCTTCCCTGTAAGGTATTTGTGGCATGTCAACACTTGGAACACCACTTATGAGTCTAGAGTTGCCAGCACCTGGCTGCTTTAATTTGATTTGTGTCTTAAGAAAGAAAAAAACTCTGCTCATCTCTGCTATAAATCTGCAGGAGAAATGAAAAACAGAGTTCATGCAAATTATGAATTAACCTACTGTGTAAGTGGAATCCTACATGATAAAGATTTTGCTATAATTATTTTGCAAGAACTTTGGTAGGCAGTCCAATGTTTTGAATGAAGATATATGTAAATTGATTGTGAAATGAGTGCCTAATTTGCCAATGATTGTTATATGACTGCTGTGCTTCAAGATTACTCTTAATGACTTAATGTGGCATTTTAATTATTTTGCCTATAATAGCTACCAACATGTCAGCCTTTCAAACAATACCAAGATTCAAATTAGAAAAAAATGTGATTCATTTTTGGTGAAGATCTTTTAATTCTTGTTCTTTTCAAGTATGTTTCACACATTTCTCTTGCACCTGCTTTATCCTCAATGTAGTTTTCTTGACAACCACTTCTGCCAATTCTGTTTTCTGTGATATCAGGATGTATTAAAGACATCTGGGTCAATGGGGTAATTTCTAATCCAATGTTTAGCCACACTGTATTATTCCTATTCTGTGGATTAAATGTAGACTGTGATAAATTAATACCAGCTTAAAGATAAAAAGTATTGCTGAATAGCTGCTCAAAAGACCATAAATTGTAACGATAGATTAATTAGTCAACAAGGACTGATTCGCTATAAAGGTGCATTTTATTTGTTGCTACAATCTCTGGCAGAAAAAATGCACAATAGCTATGCCACAAGTGCACAGTAAATCAACAGCAGGAAACCAAGTCAGTTTACCAACTCATGGACAAAAACAATACAAAGTGTAACTTCTGTGAGTTCAAGTACAGTCTTACAGAACAGAATACACACTGGCAATTAATCATAACTTCCACAATACTTAACATTTTGTCTGGTACAGCTTCACCTTTGATTCACAAAACACATTTCTGAATAATTGAGCAAGAACATTCCTATCAATCAGACAGGAGATAACATTTCTACTGTTTATCCATTAAAATATAAACAACAATTTACACTTTGATCTTCAAACTTTTGCGACAGTCCTGTTATCCTTTTTGAGGGTCATGCTGAGTCAATGTTCAAACATGATAAATGATACAAAACTAAACAACATTCTCTCACTAAAAATAATAAATTCACAAATCGTGATACAGAAAGATCGGTAGCTTCAAGAAAACCCCTGTTCCCATCCATCCAGCAAAATAAAATCAACACACTATAAACAATGAACTCCTTTAAATATGTGAGTCCTGTCAATAGAATGAGAGGAAAATAATATATGGTCTTGTTTATTTTGCAAGTCTGACTTTCAGAGTTCTAAAATAGAAAAGGGATGTGATATAAATACTTTTACACTTTATTCCCAGTTAAGGGATTGGGAACAATAGGTTTCAACACTCCCTTTTATCTCTTAGTTGAATCACACCCAAATGAAAGGAGTAGAGTCCACTCTATTTGCAGTTAAGTGGATCCTATGTTAAACATACTATTTTAAAGGTATTCTTAATGGAATTCTAAATGTATACAAACAAAAAAACATGCAATTCATCAATCACTAACAGACAATTTTATTGAGAGGTCAGAAGAATAGGGTGCAGTTCTGAGGCAACAGAGCTTCTCCGGAGCTGCTTAGAATCGGTGGACTGCTCCATATTCAAAAACTCAGCAGCCAGATTAAATGAGTATGCCACTGCTGTCACAGACTTCATTAGCAAGTATCTAGAAGACTACATGCCAAAGAAGTCAATCCAAATGCTTCCCAACCGGAAACCATGGATACACCAGGAAATCCATTTCTTGCTGAAGTCCAGGTGTGTGGTGTTCAAGTCAGATGACCCTGATCTTTACAAGGAATCTAGGTACGACCTCCGTAAGGCCATTAGAGATGGCAAGAGACATTGCTAGACAATGCTCGAGACCCAAACTAACCTCACGGAAACCCACCATTTGTGACAAAGTCTAAGTAACGTAACGGGCTGCAAAATAAAGCAGAACAAAAATATATCCTTCCCTGATGCACTCAATGCATTTTATGCTCACTTCAGACAGAAGCGTCGGATGCAACTTTTCCCTCGGTCACTGCTGCAGACATCAGCTTGGCCTTCTTGAGAGTGAACCGATGCTGAGAGACTGGCCCAGATGGAGACCCTAGCTGTGCACTCAGATCCTGTGTGGATCAGCTGGCAGAAGTATTCACTGACATCTTTAACCACTCCTTGCTGCAATCTGAAGTCCCCGCCTAGTTCAAGAAGACCACCATCATTCCAGAGTCAAAGAAAACTCATGCAGCATGCCTCAATGACTACCACCCAGTGGCTCTGACCTCCATAATTATGAAGTGCTTTGAGAGGTTAGTCATGGCTCATAATACCTTACAAACAACCTTGATCCCTTGCAATTCACCGACAGTCACAACAGGTCAATAGCAGAAGTCATCTCCCTGGCTCTGGAACATCTGGATAACAAGGATACCTACATCAGATTCCTACTCATTGACTACAGATCCACCTTCAACACCATAAACTCAACTAAATTAATCTGCAAACTCTGAGACATAGGTCTTTACTCCAGCCTCTGTAACAGGATCTTTGACTTCCTGACTCACAGACAATAAACAGTGAGAATTCGCAACAGCACTTCTTCCACGACATTCCTCAACACTAGTGCCCCGCAAGACTGCATACTCACCCCCTTACTCCCTGTACTCTCATGTCTACGTGGCCAAATTTTGGCCTAACCCCATCTACAGGTTCACATGTCACCACCATAGTAGGCCTGATCTCAAGTAATGACGAGATGGAATATAGGAAGTTGATGGTCTGCTTGATGGCTAGAAAGATAACAATCTCTCCCTTGATGTCAGCAAAATGAAACAGCCAGCTGGTCATTGACTTTAGGAGGCAAAAAGGAGACTATGCCTCTATTTACTTCAGTGGACCTGAGGTGAAGATGATCGAGAGTGTCAAGTTCCTAGGAGTGATGATCACCAACAATGTGTCCTGGTCCCACATTGATGCAATGGTCAAGAAAGCACAGCAACACCTCTACTTCCACAGGAGGCTAAAGAAATGTCCATAAAGGCTCTGACCAATTTTTAGAGATGCATGCTATCCAGGTGAATCATGGCAACTGCTCTGCCCAGAGAGTTGTGAGCACAGCCCAGTCCATCACACAAACCAACCTCCCATTCATTGACCCCATACACACTTCTCACTTCCTCAGAAAGGCAGCCAATGTCATCAAAGGCCCCTCCCACCCTGGTTATAATCTCTTTCAACCTCTTCCATCAGGTAAAAGATGCAAAGATTTAAACACATGGACCAACAGATTCAAGCACAGCTTCTTCCCCATGGTTATTAGACTTTTGAATGAACTTCTCAAATTTTAAATTTAGTGTTGGCCTCCTTCTTTGTGCACCTTCTTTGCAGCCATGACATTGTATTCCTTGCTCTGCTCTAATACCCTTACTCATTTTGTATAGTGTGATCTGCCTAGTCTGGATGCAAAACAAAGCTTTTCACTGTACCAATGTACATATGACAATAATAATTCAAATCAAATCAAGACAAAAGTGCTGCATTTATGCAAATGAGGTTCATTGTTGGATTTTATAGACAGATAGTCTATCAATGTGTATCAATGGAAGTCCAATATTGGCATTAAGTGCAAAAAATTAAAGCATCCATTTCTAAAAATGCTAATTTGTTTGTAAAAATTTGTTTTATCTCCCCAAAAACCTATTGTTTGTAGATGCTAAAATAAATCAGAATCCAGTCACCAGAAGAGCTTGTTTGTATAAAAGTAATATTTTTTTTAAAATCTGCTTTCTTCAACAGGGTCCAGTGCCAATGGCTAGATTGATAATTGCTTCTGAATGTAGCCATTAACAGGAACTTAAATATCACAGTTATAGAGATATTTTCTTATCAATGTTGTCAGAGATTTTATTACACACCTCTGAAGCAGGTGAGTCTTGAACACAGGCATCCTGGCTCAGAGTGAGGGACACTATCAATGCACCACTCAAGTCATTCGTGACACTTGTAAATATTTTCTAATCACACATGGTTCTATACACCCCTGGAGCAGATGAAACTTGAACCTTGGCCTTCTGGCTGAAGGCTGGAGACAATACCTTTATACTGTTATAGTTCTTTCTCTTTCAGAGGAAGCACCTGATTTTCAATTGGCACTAACCCTAATGCAACACAACTGTGACAAGGATCTGAGTGGTGTAAACACTCAGACTTATCAAAGCAAGACACACAATTGCACTGACAATGATTGTGCGGCTGTGGGACTGTCAACCAATGGCTTTAAAATTTCTTCCTAAGGAGAAAGGAACTGGAGCAAGTTCCTGCTTTACAATGTCCAGGGGCAGGATATTTCAAATAGTAGGATTCTCTGCACATTAATCTAAAGAGTCAGAGGGGCGTGCACCTCTGCTCCTCAAAGCAGTCCTGCAGCCATTTAACATTGTGAGCAGCACTCATTGGCTGGAGATGAGACTCCAAACTCTCATGAGAAGCAGTGGTCGCTCAAGGGATAATAAAGAATGTCAACAGTGTGAATGCCAGAGCCCACAGGACCAGGTCGGTGTGGATATTCTGCTATGGGCAATAAGGGTATGGGGGCTGGGAGGATTGGTGAGATTCAGATGGGGATCATAATGCCAAGAGCAGACAGTGAGGGGGAACTAGTGAGAAGGCTGAAGTAGCGGGAGAGGGCAGTTCAACAACTAGCAGAGGATGCCCAAAATCAACATAAGAGGAGTGATGGAGGCATACCTTACTTTTTAAAGATCTGCTGGACTTTACCCTCACACACTTATCCCCTTGTTTCTGAACCTCAAATCCCTCCGCACACCACTGACCTCAACATTATGGCTTGGTTGGGAGGCAGCGCTTTCATGAACAATATTTGCCCACTTAAGAACTTGTCAGTTTGACAGACTACTCCTGCCCGTACTACCCAACTCCATAAAACTGTGGACCAGTTAGGGGCAGACAGGATGGTAATAGACACCCAAGCAATCTTACAATCATACCTCACCTGCAAAATCTCTGATTGGGTGGAAGGAGCAGGGATATTATAAAAACATATTGGCATCGCTTTCTCTTACAGACACCATAATGGTTATTTTAAACTTGTGCTGTGGATTGTTTGCCTTCTATAGTATCATGATAATTGATCATTACTCTCATTTGAACGTACCATACATTTTGTTAATAGATATACAGGCCAAAGGGAGGATTGAAATTTTAAATTCAGTGGCTGAAATTTAAAATCCCTATGGGAATTACAATGTTCAAGAGGAATCATGGAATGTCACATCCGAAGAGTGTCAAGGGAGATTTAGACAACAACACTTCAAAGGGAGAGATGCCATTCAAAGAACTGACCTGTAATTTCCTGTGGGTTGTGTCTCAGACTGCAGAATGATATCAGTCGAGAGAAAGATAGTTCTGAGTAAACATTGGCCTGTCAATGTCCTCTTAAGTGCCTGATGAGCATTGATCCAGTACCCTTCTTTACAACTGTCCACTTCTCAGGCTGCCCATGGGATACCTGGCTAAATCTAAAGATTCTGCCCACTCCTGAATGTGAGCCAAGCTCACATCATTACAAATCATTCTGCTATGGCACGACAATTGTGTTGCGCTGCAGCCACGAGCTACAGAAAATTGCTCTGTAAAAGATTGCTAATAGAAAATTACTACACCTGTTCAGTAGAAAATTTGCAATATCCAAACAACATCTACAATTCATCAATCGCATGATAGCTAATTTACATTGACGAATTGCGCATTATAACAGAACGACCTGTACGTACTCCTTGCCCTTTACACAAAGTAAATCCTAAATGTGGTCCAGTGTATTGACACTTGATGACCACGGCAGATTTTCTGCAGATTTAACAGCTTCACCATCACTTGAAGCTTGGCAAATTGATTCCAGCTGTGAAGCATATAAAATTGACAGTTAATTAAACCAGTCCTGGTGTATTTTGAATACACAAAGTAAACCTTATATTCAATGCCAATTTTATTGTTTATTGAAGCCATAATTTAGTAAGCTTTTAGTCACCATAGAAGAGCAGAATAAGCCATCTGTGTGTGAAACTGTCTGCTTGGTTTGATCTATTAGTGAATTCCAGCATCTAATGTCTTTATTAGGAAATATAGACAACTTCTATGCGTTATACAGCCAATGTAAGACCAATAAACTTTTCTTTCAGATTTGCACTGACCATGAACATTCATGTTCAGGTTGTTCTGCCATAACATGATAGTTGCATTCCTCTGCAACCTCACGTGATAGAAAATCACGCTATAGAAGATCGCTATAGAAAAACACAATATACTTTCAGTAGAAAGTTCACGTTATCCAAACAACATCCACAATTCATCAATCATATTGTAGCCAATTCATGTTGACGAAACACACTTTATAGTAGAATGACTTATTCTTCTAATTTTGGTAACAACACGAGACAAGAACATCTGTTTGTGATATTGTACAATTTTTAAATTGGGTTAGAATAAATGGGTTAATGGCTATTAAAACAAAAGAAAAGAGTATTCCAAAGCTGAATTGTATGTTTTTGATGCAAGATATTCTAGTAGGATATAAAAGAACAATTTCAGTATAAAAATAGTCACTTTGAAAAAAGACATTTGCAGTGAAAGACTGATTGAGTGTAAAAACAATGACTGCAGATGCTGGAAACCAGATTCTGGATCAGTGGTGCTGGAAGAGCACAGCAATTCAGGCAGCATCCGAGGACAGGCAAAATCGACGTTTCGGGCAAAAGCCCTTAATCAGGAATAAAGGCAGAGAGCCTGAAGCATGGAGACCTCCCTCCCCTTCCTGGACCTCTCCATCTCCATCAGTGACGACCGACTTGACACTGACATCTACTACAAACCCACCGACTCCCACAGCTACCTGGATTACACCTCTTC
>NC_057733.1:20565712-20571813 GCF_004010195.1 Chiloscyllium plagiosum
AGATCAACTGCTCTACGTAGCCAACAAAGAGACAGGCATAGCTGGGGCCCATACGTGTGCCCATGGCTACCCCTTTGGTCTGGAGGAAGTGGGAGGATTCAAAGGAGAAATTGTTAAGGGTGAGGACCAGTTCGGCCAAACGAAAAAGAGTGTCGGTGGAAGGGTGCTGTTGGGGACGTCTGGAGAGGAAAAAATCATGGCGGATGGAGGTGTAGAGGGATTGGATATCCATGGTGAAGATGAGGCGTTGGGGGCCGGTCTGGAGGAAGTGGGAGGATTCAAAGGAGTAATTGTTAAGGGTGAGGACCAGTTCGGCCAAACGAATGAGAGTGTCGGTGGTCTGGAGGAAGTGGGATGATTGAGTGTAGCCATAGTAGTGATAGGCTCCTACCTGAAATGAAAAAAGATTCTCTTATTGCCAGAATGCAATTTGTGGCAAAAAGGGTATGGCTTTCTTTAGTGATAAGGAGCTAATCCTGGCACGAATGATAAAACCTGTGCCCACACCTCCTCCCTCACCTCTATCCAAGGCCCTAAAGGAGCCTTCCACATCCATCAAAGTTTTACCTGCACATCCACTAATATCATTTATTGTATCCGTTGCTCCCGATGCGGTCTCCTCTACATTGGGGAGACTGGGCGCCTCCTAGCAGAGCACTTTAGGGAACATCTCCGATACACCCGCACCAATCAACCAAACCGCCCCCTGGCCCAACATTTCAACTCCCCCTCCCACTCTGCCGAGGACATGGAGGTCCTGTGCCTCCTTCACCGACGCTCCCCCACCACCAGACACCTGGAGGAAGAACGCCTCATCTTCCACCTCAGAAAACTTCAACCCCAGGGCATCAATGTGGACTTCAACAGCTTCCTCATTTCCCCTTCCCCCACCTCATCCTAGTTTCAAAGTTCCAGCCCGCACTGTCCCCTTGACCTGTCTGGACTTGTCCAACCTGCCTAGCTCCTTTTCCACCTATCCACTCCACCCTCTCCTCCCTGACCTATCACCTTCATCTCCTCCCCCACTCACCTATTGTATTCTATGCTACTTTCTCCCCACCCCCACCCTCCTCTAGCTTATCTCTCCACGCTTCAGGCTCTCTGCCTTTATTCCTGATGAAGGGCTTTTGCCGGAAACGTCGATTTTACTGCTCGTCGGATGCTGCCTGAATTGCTGTGCTCTTCCAGCACCACTGATCCAGTAACCAGAAAATATTGTTAATCACTACCTTCTGTCTGAAATTTCAGCAGTACTTACAAGAGTCAGTCAGAGGGAGTTTTGCCTCGATGTGATTTTCAGGAACTGAATGATCTTTTATCTAAAAGTGAAGATTGGGTATAAACACATTGACATCTGCAACTTAAATTATAATGTTGTTTGGTTTAACAGGTGGCCCTAAATTATTCACAATTGGACATCGTTTCATTCTCAGAATGAATAGGCAAATGTCAAAAAAAATGCAAAGAATAAAAATGATCAGTTTTTTTCTTTATTTCAGAACAATCTGAAGATATTCGTCCTGATAATCCAATAGGTTGTATGTCAGAGCAGTCCTATTTCTGAATGCTATATAACTCGGCATTCCACCAGGAGTTTTGCTGGCAAGAGTTAATGTCACTGCAGTTATTTGAAGCTCTGTTTCGAATAGTTATTTTCACACATATTAAATAATTTTACATTTGTAAGTAGAAGCATAATTTGGACTTATACCATTAATGTGTAGCTATTTTGTAAAGAAAGCTGATCTTTCTTTAAAAGAATTTCAGGAGTTTTACAAAATGGCTCCCAAAAGCCAAATGGATTTATTTGTGGATTGTACTGCAGTCAAAGTGGAATGTCAGATTGTGTTACTTTAAGATTCAATTGCAACAGTCTTTATATAATTCAAGGACGCCAGGACTGTACCCTCCAAGGGTGTAAAGACTCAAAGCTTCTGTCGTGTTGGCTAGACCTGACAGACCTGACTGTGGCCCATCCTTTTGACTGACATGGCCAGGCAGCCCAAAGCAAGATGTGCTCAGACACCAACTGGCACTATGCACCTTCTCAACCACATTACCCCTTGCACTGAACACTGCAGTGTCAATGTACTGACTGTGACTATAGTCACAGATCCTCCAACCAAACCCAAACTGCACCCAGCCCACACATCCTCTCAATCCCTGGCCATGGTCAATCCCATGGACTAGTATGGGACGCTGCCCTTGACTTTTTGTGCTGGAAACCCCTGATTGCCGGGTGTCTGTATGGCCTCCCATGAGACTTTGAGATCTGGCTGCCTACCTGATGTCTGTGCGGTGTGTGTTCGCCTTGGAAGCTGCTGGCACATGGATCTGGAGTGAGATTGATGGAGCACACTGTGATACAGTCATATATACCCTATGAACCGAGGACTGTTTCGCTGTGAGCGAAGTTGCCTGGTGGTGTGACTACACTAATTGGCATGTCATGGTAAAGCAAGGCAGGGATGATGTGAACAAGCAGGAAGGTGCCAAGTCATTGAACACTAAGAGAATAAGTGAACAGGCCAAAAGTGCAGCCTGGTCCAGTGTGCGAGCTAGATACCTGTCGAAGTGTGTTTGCTGTAGCCTTTCAGTACTAATTGCTGTTGCATCCTGCAATGCATATCTGTGCTCTTGGAGTGTACTATCATGATATTTTAGAATGGTCGAGATTGATTGACATATGTCAATGCCAACGTCCATGGAGGAGTGACTGAATGAGCGAGCAAGTCATTGAATGAGTGAGTGAGTAAGCGAGTGAACGAGCGAGTGAGTGAGTGAGTGAGTGAATGAGTGAGTGAGTGAGTGAGCGAGTGATTGAATGAGTGAGTGAGTGAGTGAGGGAGTGAGTGAGTGAGTATGGGAGTGAGTGAGTGAGCGAGTGAGTGAGTGATTGAATGAGTGAGTGATTGAGTGAGTGAGTGAGTGAGTGATTGAGTGAGGGAGGGAGTGAGTGAGTGAGTGATTGAGTGAGTGAGTGAGTGAGTATGGGAGTGAGTGAGTGAGCGAGTGAGTGAGTGATTGAATGAGTGAGTGAGTGAGCGAGTGAGTGAGTGAGGGAGTGAGTGAGTGAGGGAGTGAGCGAGTGAGTGAGCGGGTGAGTGAGTGAGCGAGTGAGTGAGTGAGTATGGCTGTTGCTCCTGTATCTAGCTGCAGTCTGGTCAAAAAGTGCAGTTGGTTCAGAGCAAGCAGCCATCTGTATCCATCAGGTGCACACTCAGCTTTTTTTTAGATTTTAGATTACTTACAGTGTGGAAACAGGCCCTTCGGCCCAACAAGTCCACACCGCCCCGCCGAAGCACAACCCCACCATACCCCTACATTTACCCCTTACCTAACACTAGGGGCAATTTAGCATGTTCAATTCACCTAACCTGCACATCTTTGGACTGTGGGAGGAAACCGGAGCACCCGGAGGAAACCCACGCAGACACGGGGAGAACGTGCAAACTCCACACAGTCAGTCGCCTGAGGCGGAAATTGCACCCAGGTCTCTGGCGCTGTGAGGCAGCAGCTTTCTTTGCTGAGTTTTCCAGTGAGGAGCTTGTTTAGCAAGTTTAGTAAAATGAGAGTGTGAACATTAAGATGGTGAAGGGTGCAGTTAACGAGCCATTTAACAAGCATTAATCCCCAGCTATTGCCGTCTCACTGCTGCCTAGGCATGCTACTTGTGAAAAGTGAAAAAGAGGGAGTGAGATGATCTCGACACTGAGATGGGCCTCACTGTAGTTGTCACGTGATTCTGCCACACATTTCACCATGGTCCATAATGCCATTATAGTTTGACTTGCCCGCACCATTATCCTGCAATTGCAACTGCTTTCGGCATTTCCGAAGGAGCCAGGATTAGAATTCCAGCAAGAAATGTGGAGTGCGATCATTGAAAAATATGAGCAATTCTGTTTGACTTGATTGCCACTGCCTGTGAAATTTCAGCTATCGTCTTGAACTCAAAGCAATGCTGGGTCAAACAACGGTTAGCACTGCTGCCTCACAGCGCGAGGGTCCTGGATTCAAATCCAGCCTCAGGCAACTGTCTGTGTGGTGTTTACACATTCTCCTTGTGTCTGCGTGGGATTCCTCCAGATGCTCTGGTTTCCTCCCACAGTCCAAAGATGTGCGGGTCAGGTGAATTGGCCATGCTAAATTGCCCATGGTGTTAGGTGCATTAGTCAGAGGGGAATGGGTCTGAGTGGGTTACTCTTCAGAGGGTCTGTGTGGACTTGTTGGGCCAAAGGGACTGTTTCCACACTGTAGGGAATCTAATCTAATAATCTAAACAGCTAGCGATGCATAGTGCATGCAACAAAGCGCTACAAATCACACACAAGGCAATCCTTTCAGAAATAAATACTGCCATGGTGCCATCAAACAAAACAGAGAGGAAACAAAGGACCACAGAAATAATATGCAGAAAAGGTCAAGACTTCAAAGGAAACAAAATGAAAACAAAGAGGCCGAACAGTTATCATAGCAGATTATGAAGGAGAAATTATCCTGCAGAAGGCTAAAACTTCTGCCGAGACTGGAATCGAACCCGGGTCCCTAGTGCTGTGAGGCAGCAGTGCTAATAACTGAGCCAACCATGCTGCCAAGGAGTATTGATGAAGACACACATACAAGATTTGCCAAAGCAAGTGTAGATCTCAACGGAATTCGATGACGAAGAGGAGTGATTCTACTTACCAAGCTAAAAGTCCCCCGAGCAATAATCCTCTTCATTCTGCTGTGCACACACAGAATTTGGAGTCTATACCAGCATTGTGCCAAGAAGCTCAAACACTTGAGCTGCCTTTATGAAGTTTCTGAAGATCAGAAAGCAGCAGACAATACCAGGCACTGAGCTGGTATGCAAAGTGACTACACCATACTGAGACAATCAAAAATGAGTTGACTGGTCATGCAGCCAGAATGCCTGATATTCAATGGCAAAGGTAGATTTTCTAGAAAGAACTCAAATCTGCGGTGTGGTCTCATAACAGTGACAAGGAAATACTACAAACTCACTCTGATGGCTTTGCTTTGGAGCTTTTACATCAATTTCAAATTCTGGAAGAGGCTTGCCCATGGTCATTGTATCTGACACAATCAAATAAAAGTAAGGTGTGACCTCCTGCAAAAGCCAGATCATGTCAGAGGCAGAACAAAATTGCAAGAAGAGGAAATCCTGAAATAGCAATTAATCCAGAACTCAGTTGTTTGCTGTAGCCTGTGCTATGTTGCAGAACACTCCACTGCAAAATGGCCACAACAATCATCTCCACACCCACCTAACACAGTGGATGATGAACATGGATATTTTCAACTAAAGATAAGCAAGAAAAGTTCAGTGCTCAGAACTGGACTCAAACTGGCTAAGTTTATGATCATGTTCTGATGAAGAGTCATCAGGTTCAAAACATTAACTGTGCTTTATTCACACGGATGCTGACAGACCTGTTGAATTTCTCCAGCAATTTCTGATTCCGTTATGGTTGAACCTTTAACCTCCATGGAATGATGTTTTTAGTTTTGTAATTTATTACATACAGATCAATATAATCAAAGTGAAGTAATTAACATTTATAATAATGTATCTTGTAGTTATCTTCACTGACCATTTTAAAGCTTTTCTTCAAAGTCACACCTCTTCAGTTTATCTTTCTGAATATAATGAGTTGCTGACACCACAATAACCTCATGGACAATTGGCTTCTGTTCCTGCTGAACTCTCTATTTACTGGCTCAATTCTTTCTGACCTTTAATGGATATTTTTCTAGTCACTGACAGCAGACACCATCAATTACTGTGCCTGAGCTTTGAAAAGATACTCTCTGAGCCTTACTCCCTAAACTAGTGCTGAAAATGTTTTGCTGGAAAAGTGCAGCAGGTCAGGCAGCATCCAAGGAGCAGGAGAATCGATGTTTCGGGCATAAGCCCTTCTTCAGGAATGAAGAAAGTGTGCCCAGCAGGCTAAGATAAAAGGTAGGGAGGAGGGACTTGGAGGAGGGGCGTTGGAAATGCGATAGGTGGAGGGAGGTCAAGGTGAGGGTGATAGGCCGGAGGGGGGTGGGGGCGGAGAGGTCAGGAAGAAGATTGCAGGTTAGGAAGGCGGTGC
>NC_057733.1:20574146-20590149 GCF_004010195.1 Chiloscyllium plagiosum
TATTGCATCCGCTGCACCCGATGTGGCCTCTTCTATATTGGGGAGACAGGCCGCCTTCTTGTGGAACGTTTCAGAGAACACCTCTGGGACACTCGGACCAACCAACCCCACCACCCCGTGGCTCAACACTTCAACTCCCCCTCCCACTCCACCAAGGACATGCAGGTCCTTGGACTCCTCCATCGCCAGACCATAGCAACACGACGGTTGGAGGAAGAGCGCCTCATCTTCCGCCTAGGAACCCTCCAACCACAAGGGATGAACACAGATGACGGCTGGAGGAAGAGCGCCTCATCTTCCGCCTGGGAACCCTCCAACCACAAGGGATGAACTCAGATTTCTCCAGTTTCCTCATTTCCCCTCCCCCCACCTTGTCTCAGTCAAATCCCTCAAACTCAGCACGGCCTTCCTAACCTGCAATCTTCTTCCTGACCTCTCCACCTCCACCCCACTCTAGCCTATCACCCTCACCTTGATCTCCCTCCACCTATCCCATTTCCAACACCCCTCCCCCAAGTCCCTCCTCCCTACCTTTTATCTTAGCCTGCTGGACACACTTTCTTCATTCCTGAAGAAGGGCTTATTGCCCGAAACGTCGATTCTCCTGTTCCTTGGATGCTGCCTGACCTGCTGCGCTTTTCCAGCAACACATTTTCAGCTCTAAACTTAATTACAATCAAATTTGATTCTCAGTTGTTCCAATCTGTTGCACAGCAACATAATTTGATTTGCAAACAATAGTTAACCTAAAGTACAGAAGAATGTTAGGAAATAAGTATCAAATATAAAGGAAGACAGGTCTGTTTGTTTATTTAGTACTTACCAAACCAATAGATATTTCACAGCACTTAACAACCAATTAAATACTTTGAAACTCCAGGCACTATTGTAATGTTGGAAAGGTATTAAATTCCTAAGTAATGTTTTATGGTGGTGATATTCAGTTTACTTGGCAATGCCTTCTCGATAAATATTTTACAATCTAAAGACGTTCCTTCTACTGTCAGTAAAGGCAGAGTACACACTGCACTCAGCCATCTTATACTTGCAAAACAGAAAAACAGAAGGTCAGTTGTTAAATGTTATTCCATGACAACACTTGCTAAATAATCCCGAGTACACAAACAGCTATGCTAAAAAATAATTTAAGATAATCAGTCAATCTCATAATGTGGTTCATTTATGTTTGGTAGAATAAATTTATACACAAGAACATATTCACTGCAAATAAATGAAATAGATTCAAGCCTTGCATCTTTTTGAATTAACTGGAGGTTGGCAGACCCTATAGTCCCTGCAACTCTCGTTCAATCAGAGTTGACTCACTTCTGCCTCAATGACCACTCCTTTTGTCATGTAGGATAAATGATTGTGAGGTTTGAAATTTAATATTCTTGTGTCTATCCTGATCAGTGTGGAAAGCTTCAGCAATATGTCTGTCTCAACAGCAACACTTGACTGACCGTTATGTAGAGATGCCAGAGTTGGGCTGGGGTGGATAAGGTCAAAAATCAAATGACACCAGGTAATAGTCCAAAAGGTTTATTTGAAATTGCAAGCTTTCAGAGCTCAGCCCCTTCCTCAAGTGTGGTATGACAGAGAGATATAAGATCTGGCATTTATAAGCAAAAAGTGAACAGCTTTAAAATTTTCTGCCCTTATTGAATCATTTAATCAGTTAGGAGGCAAACTGCTGATTAAAATGCAAAATCCAGATTCCTTCAACTCTTTGTCCCTTGATAATTAAAGGTTTTATCAATGTACAGGAGTGTGACATGCAATGCACATCATATGTGATGTCTCGCTTTGAATTTGGCTATGCTCGAAGCTGAGGTCAGGTTTCTTCTGACAGAAAAGAATCTTGACTGAAATAATTCTGTGTGTGTGTTTATCTGTATGTGGGGGGAGGGAGTTGAGAGAGAGAGAGAGAGAGAGAGTCTATTAGGATATATATCAATACTTCTACTCTCCTTCCTTAGATCTACTTGACAGAAAATTAGGGGATTAAAATACAGGGTTAAAATTTCTACTCTTAGATCGCTAAATTTTGACTATTTCCGATCAATGACTTTTAATTGAAACTGTATCCTCTTGATTGTGACAAATGAAATGCTATCTATCATTCATGGTGGATGTTCAAAAGAAAAAAAACTTGAACTTTGTTATGAATTTATTTTATCTTAGCAAAATGCAATCTTATTAGCCTAGATAAACAATGCAGTTCTGCATATTCAGCCAAAGCTCAGCTTCCCCCAGTTTGGATGCCTCACATCCAGGAATGGAATAGATGCCAATTCAAATTACTCTCCAAAGAACGCCTCATTGATGGCTAACATCACTGACATCTGTTTCGTGGTTTCCTCCTGAGCTCCAAGACATGGCAGGTCAGTATGAGGGAAGGAAAACAAATTAAAATTCCAATATTTCCTGTGTAGCAATAGGGCCTTTTTTTTTCAATGTTTACCTTACAAAGGTGGAACTTTTACATTTTTAAAAGAAGAGCATGTTTATAGAACATAGAACATAGAACACAGAACAATACAGCACAGAACAGGCTCTTCGGCCCACGATGTTGTGCCGAACATTTGTCCTAGCTTAAGCACCCATCCATGTACCTATCCAATTGCCGCTTAAAGGTCACCAAAGATTCTGACTCTACCACTCCCACAGGCAGCGCATTCCATGCCCCCACCACTCTCTGGGTAAAGAACCCACCCCTGACATCTCCCCTATACCTTCCACCCTTCACCTTTAATTTATGTCCTCTTGTAACACTCTGTTGTACCCGGGGAAAAAGTCTCCGAATGTCTACTCTATCTATTCTCCTGATCATCTAATAAACCTCTATCAAGTCACCCCTCATCCTTCTCCATTCCAATGAGAAAAGGCCTAGCACTCTCAACCTATCCTCGTACGATCTATTCTCCATTCCAGGCAACATCCTGGTAAATCTCTTCTGCACCCTCTCCAAAGCTTCCACGTCTTTCCTAAAATGAGGCGACCAGAACTGCACACAGTACTCCAAATGTGGCCTTACCAAGGTCCGATATAGCTGCAACATCACCTCACAACGCTTGAATTCAATCCCTCTGCTAATGAACGCTAATACACCATAGGCCTTCTTACAAGCTCTATCCACCTGAGTGGCAACTTTCAAAGATCTATGAACATAGACCCCAAGATCACTCTGCTCCTCCACCTTACTAAGAACCCTACCGTTAACCCTTATTCCGCATTTAAAATAAGAAAGCATTGGAAACACAAGCTCCAGTTTTGATGAGTGACAGAATGTAAAGTTTGGGGTTGAGGTGGGTGACAAATTGTCCCAGCTAGATCTTTAGCCTGTTTTGGATAACTTTAGTTAATCTCCTGTCTGAATCAGTGTTTGATGGGAGCAACAGAGGCCTAAGCAAACATGTGGGCCCAGAGAAACATTGCTGCTCATGTCTTCGCAAGGAACACCAGAAATCCTTATCATTTGACATAGATGGGATAGAGTATATACTGTATGGAGTTGGATTCATGGTTAGCAATACAGAAGACTACATGAGAAAATACGATTTCTAAACTATGTAGATGTTTATTAAACAACTAAATAAGCAATGTACATTGTGATTAAATCTACTAATTGCAATTTTAAAGTTTTGGGAACAAAGAGGAAATACAAATTATTTCCAGTAGTAAATCCATTTTTAAATTTAATTATGGTTATGGTAAAATATTTTACATAGGATATCCATCACCTGGTAAAGTAAAATTTACCTTAATCCCCAAGTAAACTACAGAGTTAGCAAAATTACTTTGTCCCAGATAAACAGAAACTTTTCATGTCCTAGTCACAGTTGTGAAATAAAACCATAAAACTGAAAATGCTGGAAATCAGAAATACAAACAGACATTTCTGGAAAAACTCAGCAGGTCTGGCAGCATCTGTGGAGAGAAAGCAAGGTTAACATTATATGTCCAGTCCTGAAGAAGTTCACTAGACCTGTAACATTCGCTCTGCTTTCTTTCTACAGATGTTTCCAAATCTGCTGAACTTCTCCAGCAATTTCTGGTTGTGTTATCAGTTGTCAAATGGTACCTTTATCATGAGGAATGTTGGAACAAATTTCAGCATAATTAAATTTCATAAGTGTGTTCTCAAAATATATCGTGTTTCAGTTTTTGGAACTGAAATAAATGTCTTATGTATGGAGGTGGTATTGTAACTACAATTAAATTCAGCCTCTTTATGTTCCAAATAAGATTTATGTTACTTAAAATAAAAGTTATCTACTGCAGATGCTGGAAATTTGAAATACAAACAGAAAGTGCAGGAGAAACTCAGCGAGTCTGCCAGTTTCTGTGGAGAGAGAAAACAGGCTTAATGTTTCAAGTCGAGTATGATTCTTGTGCAGAACTTTATATTTGTATTGCCATCAATTTTCGAAGTAGTTCCAGCCCTGTTTAATCTCTGATAAGAAAGCTTAGAGAACTGTTCATTTCCAGGTCAGATCTGTCCCTTTATTGAATCTAAATTGGGCGGCACGGTGGCACAGTGGTTAGCACTGCTGCCTCACAGCGCCTGAGACCCAGGTTCAATTCCTGACTCAGGCAACTGTCTGTGTGGAGTTTGCACGTTCTCCCCGTGTCTGCGTGGGTTTCCGCCAGGTGCTCTGGTTTCCTCCCACAGCCCAAAGATGTGCAGGTCAGGTGAATTGGCCGTGCTAAATTGCCTGTAGTGTTAGGTAAGGGGTAAATGTAGGGGCATGGGTGGGTTGCGCTTCAGCGGGTCGGTGTGGACTTGTTGGGCCGAAGGGCCTGTTTCCACGCTGTAATGTAATGTAATGTAATCTAATCTAATCTAAAGGAAGGAAGGCTTCAATATTGGTCAATTACCATCCACTATTAGGCTGTGCTTTCAGATTATTCAGATATTGGGTTTGGCTAGCTTTGCAAACAAAGATCAGTTGTCTGGAGTTTAGGGCCATCAGCATAAAGCCATCTCAGCAAACTGTAATCACCTCCTTGATAATTAGCAAAAAGATTATTTGGAGTGTTGATCTATCTTATTGAAGTTAAAAATCACACAACACCAGAACTCTGAGCTCAAAAACTGCATGAATTTATGTAAAACTCTATTATCTCACTTTTTAGATTAGAATCAATCTAACATCAGGTCATAGACAGAGAACACAGGGGGCTAACACCTTCAACATATTGTCTAGCTATCACCATTGTTAACAGCTAACCCGAGAATGCAACTTTAAAAAAAAGGGTTTTGTGATTTACACATGAAAGAAGTGAAACTATCACTGTATTCTAACAGATGAAAGGCTTAACAAACAATCAATTCTTCAATGTATAATTTCAGTTACATCACACTGCAAACGTTTGCTATAAATTCTGTGTTACGATCGAGCCCTCCACAATCACCTGATGAAGGAACGTCGCTCCGAAAGCTAGTGTGCTTCCAATTAAACCTGTTGAACTACAACCTGGTGTTGTGTGATTTTTAACTTTGTACACCCCAGTCCAACACAGGCATCTCCAAATCATATCTTATTGGAGTTCTTTTATTGCTATCAAAAGAGGCAAGTCAGTTCATCAGAACCCTGTAGCTATAACAAATTGTGTTATACTTCTTTTAAAACAAAATCCTTTTATAACTTTTTTAACCGTATAATGCCTCATTATAGCTGGATTACTTTACATAAATTATTTCACAATTTATTCATGGTAATACAAAAGTAATATATTGTGTGACATTTAAGCAGTGCAATCAAAAATAATTTAAGAAGGATGGTTATATTATGGCAAGACATCTGTTGATCAAGTGTATTTTTAAATCTGTACATTTGATTGTAGATGTGATTGCAATGTATCAAAGTCAAATAAAATGTTAGCATGTAAAACCTGGATTGAGGAGTCACTATTATACCAATCAAGTGCCAAACACTCCAATTAAATGCCAGAAGTTTCAAATTATCTTTACATTAACTTGATGGGCCTATAAAAAATGTGAATTCGTACATAGGGCAGATTCAGATGACTCAGGTAAAGGAATGGAGCATACTGTTGGTTTAATTATAGAGTCTGCTACTAGTTTCCTGTACACTGACATATCAAACGTTCAACAACAAAGTCATAATTTGGAGGGGCCGGTGTTAGACTGGGGTGGACAAAGTTAAAAATCACACAACACCAGTTTATAGTCCAACAGGTTTATTTGAAAGCATTAGCTTTTGGGGTGCTGCTCCTTCATCTGGTAGTCATCAGGCACAACCACCTGATGAAAGTGCAGCGTTTGAAAGCTAGTGTTTCCAAATAAACCTGTCGCACTATATCCTGGTGTTGTGTGATTTTTTTTTAACTTTGAACAACAAAGTCAAAATTATAGTCTGCAACTGTGAAAACAACAAAGGACAAATTTGAAGCATACCCCAGGCACATTACATTTCAGTCACGCTTTTCCACTCAGGCACTTAGTTTTGTCAGGGCAGCGTTTCACTTAAATTAAATGTGAACTGGTTGAATGAATGAATACTTAACTGCATCACTGAAGGAAATATTTTATGACTGTTCTCAGAACTTGTGATAAGCAGCCACATATTGCTGTGAAGTGTCATGCACTCAAGTCCTTCTTGGCTTGGTTCAAGGCTCACTTTCATCAGTTCCATCCTGAAATATGTTTTATTTGTTTAAAACAGAATAACAGAGGAATTGTTTCTCAATAGTGAAGTGCTCTGTCCAAGAACAAGAAGAGAGCCAGTGCTAATCTCAATTAAATATTCTTCACAAACCTGAATAACACAGGTTTATTTTTTTCTGCAGTATTGCAGTTATATTCACTGCATTGTCAGGTATCTTTCTTGAAACATTTCTGTCAATCAGCTTGCAAAGGACTTTCAGGAGTTTTCCCTTTTTTTCACACTTGACTATGATGTTTTAAATTCTGTTTTCCCATCTGGTACCTGGCAGGATCACAGGAATCATGATAAAAGTCACTGTTCTGAGATTAACAAATCTAAACTAATATATTCATTTTTAATTTTGGCAGTTTTCTCATTTAAATAGCTTGTCAACTGTCTTACAGCACAGAATAAGGAAAGCTAAGGCAGCCGATAACTTCATAGCCAAATATTCAATCTCAGGCACACTGAATGATTGAGAGATTAATAGATAACCTAATGAATTAAACCCAGCTGCAGCTTTAGAGTGACATTGACCTTTTAAACATTTTTATTTACAGAAAAAGCTCAGGTTGATGCTTGAGAATAACAGGGATTTGAGCTATTACTCAGTTTTACAAATATTTTAGCATTTATCATAATCCAAATAATGTATTAAAAACAATCATATCCTACCAGTTATGATGATCGTTGTTAATATCAGAAAAATACCCGCAATCTCTATTGGCATTGACTGATAGCATCGATAACTTCAAGCTTCGCATCCTACAAATTCTATTTCATTCAAATAAAATCTCTTGCTTCAAAAGTAGTCTTTCTGGAGAGTCCTCCTTCATCATTAAGGCAACTAACCTGGTTAGCAAATGATTTGATGATGTCCAGCTCTGACATTTTCCCTGCTTCTGGAAATTTGCACAAATTTGTGTCATTCAGTCAACAAACTACGCTGCACAAGGTAACCATAGAAACCTGCAGGGTTTCTGGTGGGTGTTATTTTATGCCCAGTCTCTTGGCATATTATAACCTTTCTAAAAATTACAAAGGCCATTCCAAAGCCATATAACCTTTGTAAATTCTCCAGAGTTGTTTTGTTGATTCACTTAATTCTTTACATTATAAACTGGGATAACTTTTAAAAATCCTACATCCAATATTATGATTTCTTGCGATTGGATTAAGGGCTACATCTATGTTTTTAACATTTCTCAGTTTCAGTTTTACCTTTATGATAATAGTCTGGATGAGTTCATCATTATGTCTTCTTTTTTGATATTATGAAAGTCACAGCCCCTGAACCTGTACAAGACTCTGAACAGCAGAAGCATGCAAACAAATTAAGAGAATAAATGATACCAAATAATCAGCAGAAGTTGTGTGATATCTCTCCATTCACAAACATTCTGGTAATATGAAGGATATTTAGCATCTATGAACATAGCTGAAAATGTGTTGCTGGAAAAGCACAGCAGGTCAGGCAGCATCCAAGGAACAGGAGAATCGACGTTTCGGGCATGAGCCTCATCTATGAATATAGGCAGGTTCAATTTGCTGTTAACTGTAAATGTTTTGTTAAATTATTTCCTACAGGTAAAATTACTGCAAAGTTTCTTAAGCATGAAAAGTCCCTCAAATGAAATTAAAATGAACTAAAGGTGGAAAGAATGATACTTTGTAACATTAACTCTGTTGAATATTTCTGTTATTCTAGTACTTCTGAGGGTTTATCAAAAACATATTACATTGTTAACATATTTTGTTAAGTTTCAGTATTCATTGCCCTCAATGTCTAATGCCCACGACATTCCTTCCACATGGAAACAAGAAATAAAATTAAGGCGGATTGTACAAGTTATTGGCCGCCATTGAGCCTTCTACTGCCAATTTTATGTGCCAAAGAAACCAAGCAGAATCTCTCAACTCCTCTAATAAGAACAAAAGAGTCTGGAAAAATCAACAGGCTAGGCTCTGTTTGTGGAGAGAAACAAAGTTAAAGTTTCAGGTTGACAGCCTTTGAATGGAACTGAAGAAAAATAGACATGGTAGATTGCTGGGGAAGCAGAAGGGACCAAAGAGAAGGTTAAAGGCCAAGGTGGGGATTAAATAACAAATTATTTCATGATTCTATACCCAAAAAGAAAGGCAATGGATGTTGTGAAGAAACAGAAGTTGTTTCCAACTGACACGTGAATTGCTACATAAAAACCGACTGAATTGACTTTGAAGAGATGAAGGAAAAAACCAAATGAGGACACAACCAGCAAGGCAAAATAAATAAGCAGATAGAAAGAAGAGACAAAGAAGAAGATGGAGGCAGGCAACATGATCTAAGTTGTTGAACTCAGCGTCAAGTTCAGAAAGCTGTGGTGTATCATGTCAAAAGTTAATGGGTGGAAACTTATAGATGTCCAAGTGACATGGGCCACTGTGAGATTTGCAGCAGAGTCAGATAAGAAGCCCAGCCAGGTTACTCATGACATTGGCAGCATCTCCTCCATCTTTAAGATTTTTTACAATCAACTTATTCAGACATGTTGTAGCATCTCCAGAGCAGCTGTGACTTGAACCTGAGCTTCCTGGACCTCAGGCAGGGACATACCCACTACACTTCAAGAACTCTTGCTCCAGCTTCTCAGAGGTGGTGAGTCAAGATTTTTGCTAGGCAGTAGCGAGTTGCCAATTAAGGAAGATTTTGACTTGTTTAAGGCCTTATTAACTTCCTACCTCATTAATATTGTGCTTCCTATCATGTCAGACATGCCAAACAAGCTACACATCGGGAAAATAAGACATAAAAATCAGAGCCAGCACTTAATGACTTCCAATCAGTGCTCAATCTGGAAGACATCCATGTCGGTCATTGGGCACCAACATCACAGGGTACTCTCAAGGGCACCAGTCACAAAGACCCCATGTCCACGGACATTGGCATCCATTATGTGCCAGCCTCTAAGAACCTTCATGGCACATCTCCTATCCACTTAAAGGACATTCTACATTTCAATGTTGCACCCACAGATTGCACTGTCACTGTAACACCGCGACAAGGACACGGTGTGCTCAGGGGCACATACCCAGCACATGGGCTGGATTAGGCTGCATCTCTGGGTTCTTCACTCTCTGTCATAGCGCTCACTCATTCTGAGCTAAGCCGGATGGTTGCAGCAGCTTCATCATGCATTGCTTTGCTTTTCCATTGTGCCCATTGCCCTTGCAGCCAGAGAAGCCAGGCTCAAAATACTGCTGCCTGGGCCTCACTGTTTAGCCACAAGGTTAGGAAGCTTGTCATGCTGGTCAGCAGGCCTCAGTCAAGTCTTCACTCAGGAGGTCCTGATACAGTAAGCCAAGTGCAACCTCTGCTTCCACTCCAGAATACTTGGTCACGGTCAGATAGCCACTTGGGGTGATCAGAGTCAGAATGCTCGCCACATAAGGACTGAACTGCTGAATGTTGGACAACCCACCATCCATCTTGTGTCTTTCTGCTCCACAGTAACAGAGTTAGAAAGAGTGTGAGGTATTGGAGAGAAGATGGTGGCACAGATGCTGTGGAATGGAAAAGAGCATTAACTTTCTTCTTACATTACTGGGCATTCTTTCAGATGGCTGATGCTGCCTTAACTCTTGTGACAAACCAGTTGGTGGTGGCTTCCACAGCATTCCTTTCAGAAGTGGTTTGACAGAGAGCTGCTGACAACCCTGACAGAGAGCTTCCTTCCTTTGTGACTACATTAAACGGCAAGGCAAGACAGAGGTAATATGAGCCAATAAAATCTGGTTGAAGGGGCAAAGCACAAAAGGTCAAAGCAAGGCAATACCAGGCAGGGATGCTGTGAGCATCTGGACAGATGGAGGTATGTTCTTGATCAGTGGGGAAATCAAGGCTTATGGAGAAAGGGCAGGGTAATGGACATGGACATGTTGGATCAGCCATGCTCCTGTTGAATGACAGAGCAGGCTCAAGAGCCAAATGGCCTATCTTCTCTTTTGGTCTTATGGTCTTAACTGTCCTGTCACTGGTTTGGAGATATGCCAAGAGGGTTCCTAGATGCTTGCATATGTCAGACATCAATGTCCATGGACATGGGGTGTTCAGTGTTCACGAAGCATGGCCTGGGATGTTGATGCTGGTAGAAAGTGAGGAGTGCAGATGCTGGAGGTCAGAGTCAAAAATTGTGGTGCTGGAAAAGCACAGCAGGTCAGGCAGCATCCGAAGAGCAGGAGAGTCAACATTTCAGGAATGTTTGTGGGTCCCAAGTATGCTGAGAGATAAATGGGAGGTTGGGGGTGGATGGGGTGAAGGTAGTTTGGAAGGTGATAGGTAGATGGAGGTTGGTGTGATGGTATTAGGTCGGAGTGGAGGGTGGAGCAGAGAGATGGGAAGGAAGATCGACAGGTAGGACAGTTCAAGAGGGCAGTGCTGAGTTGGAGGATTGGATCAGGATAAGGTGAGGAGAGGAGAGATGAGGAAACTGGTGAAGTCAACATTGATGCCATGGGGTTGGAGGGTCCCACGACGGAAAATGAGGCGTGCTTCCTTCAGGCGTTGGGTGGCTTGGATTTGGCAGTGGAGGAGGCCACTTCAATTTCCTCTCCCACTTTGCCATGGATATGCAAGTCCTGGGCTTCCTCCACTGCCAATCCAACCCACCCGACACCTGGAGAAAGAATGCCTCATCTACTGCCTTGGGACCCTCCAACCACACGGCATCAATGTTGATTTCACCAGTTTCCTCATCTCGCCTCCCCCCATCTTATCTCAGATCCAACACTCCAACTCAGCACTGCCCTCTTGACCTGTTCTACCTGTCCATCTTCCTTCCCACCTATCTGCTCCACCCTCCACCCTGACCTATCACCTTCCATCAACCTTCCCCTCTACTCCACCCCCTCCTATTTACTTCACAGCACTGTTGAACACCCCCCACTTCCACATTCCTGATGAAGGGCTTATGCCAGAAACGTTGACTCTCCTGTTCCTAAGATGTTGCCTGACCTGCTGTGCTTTTCCAGGGCCACACTTTTTTGACTATGATGTTTTTTGCTGGTGTCTAACGTGGAAGTCCATTGGAGCTGAAGACACTGGGTGCACACTCTGACTTCCAATGCCAACAGTCCTCAATGTCTACTTTGTATGGTACATTTGGTCAACAGGAAGCAGAATATTAATGAGCTGGGTAGTAGTGATAATAAGGTGTTTAACAAGCTACGATCCCCTTAATTTCAACTCACCACTGCCTCCAGAAAAACTCATCATATCCAGTAGCAAATGCATAAAAGCTGCAGGAAGTCACTCCAGATATCGAGTTACGTCTCACCAAACCCATCATCATGCCACTCCCACAAAGTTCACCATAAGCCATGGTGTTCAGGCCCCTCCAAGATTCCAGTGTAAACATCAGTTTATTTCAATATATAATGTACACAGAGTAAATCTGGCACTGATAAACACAACATGTACCTGATGTTTATCAGAGTTATTACCGATACTAGTTCCAATGCCCACTATAGCCTTTGATTTAAAGGCACGTGCTATTCATTTGCTACTGGTATGAATGAATTATCCAAACTAATTCAGAATTAATTGTAAGCTTTTACAGATGAAATATGAAACACAGTACTCAGGCTCAATAGTTTTCTACCCAAGATAACTGAATCAATTGCAAGCAATCTCACAATTGCAGATATGTTCAAACAACGAAGTGCTGAATCTCTTCCAACTGCTTTTGAAGAGATTACGTTTCTTCAAGGGCATGAGCGGAAAATGGGGTTTACTGTCTCCCTACTGCTGAGAGGTATGAATAGAAATCCATCATGTGTGTGAGTTTGGCTTATCCCAGCAGCAAAACAGATTTCCACATTAAATATTTTCAACTAAGTAAGGTTATTTACAGCTTGTGTTGTCTCCATGATTTTGGCAGTGAACAATGTGGAGAGGCAGGTACTGAATGTCTGGAGATGAAACAATACAATTCAATAGAAGAGGATACATTCAGTTCTCAAACCTGAAGTTGCTGCATGTTTTCTCCTTTTACACTATCAGTTTTAATTAATTTTGTCATGAATGGCATTTTTATACCTAGGTATTCATTTGTACTATGTTAGCCAGCAATTTGTGAATATTGTAACATTCAGGAAATATGGAGTTCCAAACAGCTGCTACATTTAACAGTTCCAAATGTCAGTTACATTTATTCGTGCCTTGGAACAAGATGGGAAGATGGGCTGTCGTGAGTCTTCAATAAGCCACTGAGAACAGTTCAGGAGTTATTGAACAATACGTTTAGTCAGTTACATAGAACATTACAGCACAGTACAGGCCCTTCGGCCCTCGATGTTGCGACGACCTGTCATACCAGTCTGAAGCCCATCTAACCTACACTATTCCATGTACGTCCATATGCTTGTTCAATGACGACTTAAATGTACTTAAAGTTGGCGAATCTACTACCGTTGCAGGCAAAGCATTCCATACCCTTACTACTCTCTGAGTAAAGAAACTACCTCTGACATCTGTCGTATATTTTTCACCCCTCAATTTAAAGCTATGCCCCCTTGTGTTCACTGTCACCATTCTTGGAAAAAGGCTCTCCCTGTCCACCCTATCTAACCCTCTGATTATCTTAGTTGGGGGGAGGCAGTCGGAAAAGGAGGTTGTTACTTTCAAGATGATGTTCAGTCAGGTACTGAAGAGAATCCAATCCAAAAAGGTGCTGCTGTGGCTGGCCCTGTGCCATTTGGCCTCTGGGTGAAGTTCAGGGAACTAGAAGGTGAAGCCAAATATTGGGGTTAGGCCTCAGGAAAATCCCTAGGAAATGTAAGGACTCAGAAGAATCCTTGCCCCCGTAATAGTGTGAGGCAGCTGAGAGCAAGGAGAAGGAAGCCCAGTAGCAGTGAGTGTTTTGTGCAGCTCAACAAAATTAGGGCTCAGAAACGGTGGCTCAGTGGGGCGGCATGGTGGCTTAGTGGTTAGCACTGCTGCCTCACAGCGCCAGGGACCTGGGTTCAATTCTAACCTCGGGCGACTGTCTGTGTAGAGTTTGAACATTCTCCCCATGATGACGTGAGTTTCCTCGGGTACTCCAGTTTCCTCCCACAATCCAAAGATGTGCAGGTTAGGCGAATTGGCCATGCTAAATTGCTCATTGGTTAGGGGGAAATATCAGATAACAGGAGAGGGGAATGCGCCTGAGTCCGTTTCTCTTCGGAGAGTTAATGTGGACTTGTTGGGCCGAAGGACCTGTTTCCACACTGTAGGGATTCTATGTAAAATGGAGGGGCTGTGGCAGTTTGGCGAAGACAACCATCTGTGACTAAGTTGGAGTTGTACCTGTCATTAGGTCCAGTAGTGTAGCTTCAAGAATCCACGGGAGCTTAATATCAGGAAAAGGAGGGTGAGCTACCATAATGCGAGGAGTCATTCATCCAGTCCATGACTGAGTTGCTTAAGGGAGTTTTGAAGTTGTTCTTTGAGCTTATTCTGAGGATCTCTGAAACACCATACCAGGTCTGCAACAGAAATGTTGGCATGTGACCCTGGTGGTGTATTGAAGTGGTAGGCAACTGGAAGCTCAATGTTAATTTTACAAACAGAACTTAGATATTTCACAAAGCAATCTCCCAGTCTGCATTTTGCTCCCCAGTGTGGAGGAGAACACACCGTGAGCAGCAAATACAGCACCTAGATTGAGTGAGGTGCAGACAAACGGCTGCTTCGCTTGGAAGGTCTGTCTGTGGTCTTGGATAGTGAGGAGGGAGGAGGTAAACAGATGATTACATGGGAAGATGCCTTGGGAATTTGTGGATGTGTTGGGAGTAGAGGAGTGTGTCCTAGAGGGAATGGTCCGTGCAAACGGCTGACAGGAAAAGGAAGGGGAATATGTGCCTGATGGTGGTATCTCACTGGAGGTGGCGGAAATGGAGGCTAATGATCCTTCGGGTGTGGATACTGGTGCCATGGCAGGAAAGCTCCAAGGTACCCTTCCAATGCTGTGGAAGGGAAGAGAAGGGATGAGGGCAGAAGTTCAGGAAACAGCTGAGGAATGGGGAATCTACAGTTGAGGAACATAGAACATAGAACAGTACAGCACAGAACAGGCCCTTCAGCCCACTATGTTGTGCCAACCATTGATCCTCATGTATGCACCCTCAAATTTCTGTGACCATATGCATGTCCAGCAGTCTCTTAAATGTCCCCAATGACCTTGCTTCCACAACTGCTGCTGGCAACGCATTCCATGCTCTAACAACTCTCTGTGTAAAGAACCCGTCTCTGACATCCCCTCTATACTTTCCTCCAACCAGCCTTAAAGCTATGACCCCTCGTGTTAGCCATTTCTGCCCTGGGAAATAGTCTCTGGCTATCGACTCTATCAATGCCTCTCATTATCTTGAATACCTCAATTAGGTCTCCTCCCCTCCTCCTTTTCTCCAATGAAAAAAGTCCGAGCTCAGTCAACCTCTCTTCATAAGATAAGCCCTCCAGTCCAGGCAGCATCCTGGTAAACCTCTTCTGAATCCTATCCAAAGCATCCACATCTTTCCTACATAAGGCGACCAGAACTGGACGCAGTATTCCAAGTGCGGTCTAACCAAAGTTTTATAGAGCTGCAACAAGATCTCACGACTCTTAAACTCAATCCCCCTGTTAACGAAAGCCAAAACACCATATGCTTTCTTAACAATCCTGTCCACTTGGGTGGCCATTTTAAGGGATCTATGTACCTGCACACCAAGATCGTTCTGTTCCTCCACACTGCCAAGAATCCTATCCTTAATCCTGTACTCAGCTTTCAAATTCGACCTTCCAAAATGCATCACCTCACATTTATCCAGCTTGAACTCCATCTGTCACCTCTCAGCCCATCTCTGCATCCGGTCAATGTCCCGCTGCAGCCTACAACAGCCCTTTATACTGTCAACGACACCTCCAACCTTTGTGTCACATTTATCCAGCTTGAACTCCATCTGTCACCTCTCAGCCCATCTCTGCATCCTGTCAATGTCCCGCTGCAGCCTACAACAGCCCTTTATACTGTCAACGACACCTCCAACCTTTGTGTCATCTGCAAACTTGCTGACCCATCCTTCAATCCCCTCATCTAAGTCATTAACAAAAATTACAAACAATAGAGGCCCAAGGACAGAGCCCTGTGGAACACCACTCACCACAGACTTCCAGGCAGAATATTTTCCTTCTACTACCACTCACTGTCTTCAGTTGGCCAGCCAATTCTGTATCCAGACAGCTAAGTTCCCCTGCATCCCATTCCTCCTGACCTTCTGAATGAGCCTACCATGGGGAACCTTATCAAATGCCTTACTGAAGTCCA
>NC_057733.1:20591741-20592052 GCF_004010195.1 Chiloscyllium plagiosum
CATGTCTCTGTTATGGCCACAACATCATAGCACCAGGTACTGATCCATGTTCTAAGTTCATCACTTTTATTCCTGATACTCCTTGCGTTAAAGCAAACACACTTTAACTGATCCCTTGGTTCCTTCCCAGGGAAATCCTTCCCACTAGCTGGTCTACCTCTTGCTATTGCCTCATCTGCATCAACTCTCACCTCCGGTATACAGCTCAGGTTCCCACCCCCCTGCCATACTAGCTTAAACCCTCTTGAACTACTCATGCAAAACTTCCACACAGGATATTGGTCCCCTTCCAGTTCAGATGCAACCCGTCC
>NC_057733.1:20592126-20677950 GCF_004010195.1 Chiloscyllium plagiosum
CCAGGACATTGATCCCCTTCCAGCTCAGATGCAACCCGTCCTTCTTGTACAGGTCCCACCTTCCCCAGAAGGCATCCCAATTATCTACATATCTGAAGCCTCCCTCCTACACCAGCTGCGCAGCCACGTGTTAAGCTGCTCCCGCTCCCTGTTCCTCACCTCGCTATCTCGTGGCACCGGTAGTAAACTAGAGAACACTACTCTGTTCGTCCTGCTTTGCAGCTTCCATCCTAACTCCCTGAAATCACCTTTTATATCCTCAATCCTTTTTCTGGCTATATCATTAGTGCCAATATGTAACACGATTTCTGGCTGTTCGCCCTCCCCTTTTATAACCTTATACACCCGATCAGAGACGTCCCGGACCCTGGCACCAGGGAGGCAACATACCTTCTGGGAATCCTGATCCTGACCACAAAATCTCCTGTTGATTCCCCTAACTATCGAGTCCCCTACAACGAGTACTTTTCTATTCTGCCCCCTTCCCTTCTTTGCCACAGTGTCAGGCTCAGTGTCAGAGAACTGACTACTATGGCTTTCCTCTGGTAGGTCATTCCCCCCAGCAGTATCCAAAATGGTATACTTATTGCTGAGGGGAATGTCCACAGGGGATCTCTGCACTGTCTGTCTGTCCCCTTTCCTCCCCATAACTGTACTAACTGTAAACCATCTATTCTTGTCCTGAGCCTTAGGAGTGACCAACTCCCAGTAACTCCTCTCAATGACCCCCTCAGCCTCCCGAATGATCCGCAGTTCATTCATTTCTGAGAGCCCCCTCAGTGGAAGTTGGCATCATTAGAACAGATGTGACAGCAATGGAGAAACTGGGAGAATGGAATAGAAGAAAGTCAGAGATGTTAAAGAAGTTGTTGGGAGGGAGCACGAGCTGTCAATGGGAGTTGTCAAAATCATAGAGTCATCCAGCACGGAAACAGACCCTTCAGTCCAACCAGTCCATGCTGAATATAATCCCAAACTAAACTAGTCCCACCTGCCTGTTCCTGGCCCACATCCCTCCAAACCTTTTCTATTCATGTATCCATCCAAATAACTTTTTTAAAAAAGTCCATTTGAAAAGTAAATCATGATTTTTTTTTGTTTTCTTTGAATTTTAATAAAACAAAATGGAAAACAGAATTTTACATTAGTAAACTATAATGACTATAAAAACTACATATTAAAAAACTTTAACTAAGCCTGTAATCCCAGGAACAGCTGTATGATCCACACTGCTCCTCTGTTGACTAGAGAATTGCCAAAGTGTCAAGGTATTTAAAAGTGCCACTCTTTAAAACAATAAAAACCTTACTTCAAGAGTAAAATTGATTGATTAGCCTGTCTGTTGAATTAAGCCGGGATTTGGAGATGCCGGTGTTGGACTGGGGTGTACAAAGTTAAAAATCACACAATGCCAGGCTATAGTCCAACAGGTTTAATTGGAAGCACACTAGCTTTTGGAGCGCTGCTCCTTCATCAGGTGGTTGTCATAACCACCTGTTGAAGGAGCGTCGCTCCGAAAGCTAGTGCTTCTCATTAAACCTGTTGGACTATAACCTGGTGTTGTGTGATTTTTAACTTCAAATTAATCCAGAGGATTTTTATAACTGGAATTCTGCTACATGTCAAATTCACAACTTTCTATTACCTCACCATGGTGCTTTATGTCACCGTTTGATTGATCTTGAAATCTTTGATGTGGGACTATGAATTTAAGTGCTTGTTGCACTTGATTGAAATGTTTGTTGTTATAAGACTTTATCTTGCTCAAGGAATGCAAACGTAATAAGTAGGTTTTACAACCTACAGCCTCCAAAGGCTTTCCATTGTCATTTGTCCTGATTTCTAGTCCAGTCTCTCACCAACAACCCCCCCCCCCCCCCCCCCTATCTATTCTGCCATTTATATTCACACCAACAAAAAAAAACTCCCCCAAAAAAAAGTGTAAGCAGCCATTTTTAATGGTTAAGGCTGTGGAGCAAGGAATGCTTCCAAATCTGTCGCCCTGACCCATTAGCGTAAATCCAGACCAAAACCAACAAGTGACTTCTGGGCAAGGAATAAAATACAACTTGATGCATTATAAGAATATTGCCAGTTAGAAAGATACACCTCTGAAAGATTTGTTTTATAAATTGGACAGATTACACAAAGTAATTTGACAATTTGATTTCTTTCTTGTAAGAAAAATTCCCCTTCTTGTATATTAATGTTCAGGAGTAATATTTGCGCAGGGTTGCTGAAATATGTTTGGTTTTGATTAAGACATTCTCAGTGACAGTAATTAGGGTTTCCATATACGGGATGTGGTGCTTACAGCTCGAGTCTGGTTTCACTTGTGTGGACACGAGGCTGGACATTTTGAAAAATGTCCATATTACAGAGGAGGAAGTGCTGGATGTCTTGAAACGCATAAAAGGGGATTAATCCCCAGGACCTGATCAGGTATACCCGAGAACTCTGTGGGAAGCTAGGGAAGTGATTGCTGGGCCTCTTGCTGAGATATTTGTATCACCGATAGTCACAGGTTAGGTGCCGGAAGACTGGAGGTTCGCTAATATGGTGCCACTGTTTAAGGAGGATGGTAAGGCCAATCAGGGAACTATACGCAGTGAGTCTGACACCTGTGGTGGGCAAGTTGTTGGAGGGAATCCTGAGAGACAGGATGTACATGTATTTGGAAAGGCAAGGACTGATGAGGCATAGGCAACATGGCTTTGTGCGTGGGAAATCATGTCTCACAAACTTGATTGAATCTTTTGAAGAAGTAACAAAGAGGATTGATAAGGGCAGAGCGGTGAACGTGGTCTGCATGGACTTCAGTAAGGTGTTCAACAAGGTTCCCCATGGGAGACTGGTTAGCAAGGTGAGATCTCATGGAATGGAGGGAGAACTGGCCATTGGATACAGAACTGGCTCAAAGGTAGAAGACAGAGGGTGCTGGTGAAGGGTTTTTTTTCAGACTGGAGGCCTGTGACCAGTGGAGTGCAACAAGGATTAGTGCAGGATCCATTACTTTTCATCATTTATATAAATGATTTAGATGTAAGCAAAAGAGGTATAGTTAGTAAGTTTGCAGATGACACCAAATTTGAGATGTAGTGGACAGCGAAGAGGGTTACCTCAGATTACAACAGGATCTTTACCAGATGGGCCAATGGGCTGAGAAGTGGCAGAGGAGTTGAATTTAGATAAATGTGAGGTGCTGCATTTTGGGAAAGCGAAGTTTAGCTGGTCTTATACACTTAATGGTTAGGTCCTCGGGCATGTTGCTAATCAAAGGGACCTTGGAATAGCTCCTTGAAAGTGGAGTCGCAGGTAGATAGGATAGTGAAGAAGGCGTTTGGTATGCTTTCCTTTATTGGTCAGAATATTGAGTACAGGGGTTGGGAGGTCATGTTGCGGCTGTACAGGACATTGGTTAGGCCACTGTTGAAATATTGCGTGCAATTCTGGTCTCCTTCCTATCAGAAAGACGTTGTGAAACTTGAAAGGGTTCAGGAAAGATTTATAAGGATGTTGCCAGGGTTAGAGGATTTGAGTTATCGGGAGAGGTTAAATAGGCTAGGGCTGTTTTCTCTGGAGTGTCAGAGGCTGAAGAATGACCTTATAGAGGTTTATAAAATCATGAGGGGCATGGATAACTTAAGTAGACAAAGTTTTTTTTTCCCTGGGGTAGGGGAGTCCAGAACTAGACGGCATAGGTTTAGGGTAAAAGGGGAAAGTTATAAAAGAGACCTAAAGGGCAACTTTTTCACACAGAGGGTGGTACGTGTATGGAATGAGCTGCCAGAGGATGTGGTGGAGGCTGGTTCAATTGCAACATTTAAGAGGCATTTGGATGGGTATATGAATAGGAAGGGTTTGGAGGGATATGGGCCGGGTGCTGGCAGGTGAGATTAGATTGGGTTGGGATATCTGGTCGACATGGACGGGATGGACCGAAGGGTCTGTTTCCATGCTGTACATCTCTTTGACTCTATGACTTACACTGGATGGCCCTGCCTTGTGGCACTGGTACTATAGATTTGAACTGCCCTTTATCTCACACCCCAGAGGCAGTAATAATAAGCAGCAATGCTGCATCCTCCTAGGGCGTTAGGTTGCATCTGAGCAAATACAAAAGTCCATATTTCATACAGTGACTCTTTAGACCCTAAATGAAAGACTTAAGGCTCCTTTTATTTCCCTCAACTGCTCCAGCATGATCTGAACCCCCAAATTCTCTGACATTCCTTGTTGTTTTAGCTCTGTGTTCTGCGGTAGCTGAGGTACCAGATAACTAACACAATCTTAAGGATATTTTAAATAATGGCGATCACCTTGACCTAAGTCCCATTTGGACATTAAGGAGTCCCATTAAATACTAGCATGCCATTCAACCTCAGAGGGATTCATATTTCAGTATAACCTATCCTCCCCTCCCATGCACATAGTCAGCAAAATTATTCTTCTGTTAATGAGCATATCACCAGCTGGAGAGACAATCTCAGCTCCACTGTGCCCATTCCCAGGAGCCCTTTCTGCATTACAACCCAATCATGCATCCCACTGTTTATTGTCAGGATTCCTTGCTCCAGCAGTGACAATCTCCCATCACAGGTTCTGATCAGTGATGGATATCCTGTGCCTAGGAGCTGATAGAGAAATATACCAGGTGTGCCACTGCCAGCAGTGGTCTCTGCCAATATTGCAGGATACCAGTAGCTGAAGATCACTGCTGGATTCAGCGAGTTCAGGTTAGTGAGATGGCCTTGTGGAGGATCATCAAGGAAGGCCTAGTGAGGAAAAGAATGTGGATCATGAATGAGATAGGGAGGTGATTGTTTAACCTCTGGCCCTCTAATTTGCTCACTATAGGTCCATATATTGGGTGTGGGGTGACTGAGAACGCAAACTATCTCACCCTGCCCAACCCAACTACAGCCATATCTGTCAGGGTTGGCCTGGCCCAACCTCCCGCTATTTAAATACCAGCAATGACAGGATGAGTCCCTCAAAGTGAACACTTTTTCCCAAGATGGGGAGTCCAAACCTAGAGGGCATAGGTTTAAGGTGAGATGTGTAAGATTTAAATGGAACCTAAGAGGCAAATTCTTCTTGTAGAGGATGGTGTGTGTATGAAACAAACTGCCAGAGGAGTTGGTGGAGACAGGTACAATTACAATGTTTAAAAGGTGCCTGGATGGGTATATGAATAAGAGGGTTTAGAAGGATATGGGCCAAACACTGGCAAATGGGATGAGATTAATTTAGGATATCTGGTCAGCATGGATGAATTGGACCAAAGGGTCTGTTTCCATGCTATACTGTTCTATGACTCTATGACTCTCAACTTCCGCTCCATGACAACATCTCCTCTCACCCTTCATTGTCCATAATCTTCTCAGACATCCTCCAGAGGAGTGGTACATTTTACATAATGTTTTGGAGTTACTACTTGAGAATTGGATTATCCCTGTGTACCAGTCCCCACACTCAATAGTCTCATGAACACATTTAACTCATGTCAGCTGTCAAACCTAGGATTCTCAGAATTTTGAGTGCTCTATTGCACAACATGTGGTGGATTTATCCATTAAAGTATCGGTGGGAGCTAGTGAAAATTTTAAATTCACCTTTATTGACTTATTGATCGGGGCCTTTTGAACAGGAAGCTGCTGCAGCATCATCAAGGCTCCATTGCCAGCACTTTCCAAGTCTGCAACTTTTACCATCTAGATGGACATAGGTGTGAGAACACCACCACTTGCAAAGTCCCTCCAAGCCATACACTTGCACTGCATCACTGCTCCTCCACTGTTGCTGGGTCCAAATCCTAGAACTTCCTTCCTGGCTGTACTCTCTGCACCCCAAAGGACGATCATGGTTCAAGAAAGAATCTTACCACTGCAATTAAGAATAGGCAATAAATACTAGCCTAGCTTTGCCTATCCATGAATGGATATAGAGAAAAGGCAGATAGTATCCCTGCATCTGGAACAAAAACTTCAGGTTCAATTCCCATTCCCAACTAATTCATGAAAGAAGGAGTGTTCAAGATGTGGGTTAGTAGGTCAATCATTGTCCTTCTAATATATTCCCATTATTTCCCAAAGGATCAAAAAGAACTCTGTGAGAAGGTTTCTTTTTCACCAACCTTAGGTATAAAAAAGATGTTTTGAGATAAATAGAATAAACATTTTCATAAAATACAAGTGTAAATTTTGCCTCAGTGGTAGCCTATCCCAGATCATTTTGAAATTTTCTAACCAGACAGAACTAGTTAACCAACATTCAGTTCTGTTCTCTGCAGTGGTACCAATCATGACAACACTGTGCATTCTTGCAGCTTGTGCTTGTCAACACTCAATGGTCATATAGAATAATCAACTAGGATGGAAAATTTTGAGTTGTCCAGGAGTAGTACATTAGTCCTTTAATCCAATTAACTGTGGGAGGCAAGAAAACTTTTGCAGCAAAATGACATAGGATTTAGTCGCACTAAGCCACCATAAACCCAATTTCAAGTGAGATTAAATCTGTAGTTCAGAAACTGAAGAGATTTGCTGCTGAAATGAATCAAGGCTTTTAACGCTGTTTGTTAGCCATGCTGAATGCCAAGTTTATGGAGCTCCAAAGATAATAAAAGGTGCAACATAAAACCATTTATAATATAGACTTCACGAGCTAGGTGGATGAGGGCGAATTATGATCTAAGGTAAACCTCAGATATGGTAGGAAATGATATTGTTTTGTTTGGATCTGGAAGCAGAGTGTAATAAACTTTGATTATAGACTTTGTTGTTTTCATGAGCTGAGTCCAACCTGTCTTTTTTTAGCGTGTCTTGGCACTAACTGTCTCTTTTTCACCACGAACATCTAGTCTGTCTATAACTCCATCCCCCATCTGGATGACCTTGAATGGAGGGCCAACCAATCCCCATGCACCACTACCCTCCTCTGCCTGAATGAACTTGTGCTTACCTTAAACAAGCTTCTCTTTTTACTCCACTCACTTCCTGAAAATAAAAAGTGTTGCGCTGGAAATGCCCGAGTCCTAGCTATGGCTGCTTTTGTGCTGGATACTTTCTTGTGGAACATTCCTTGTTCCAGTTCTACTTATGTCCCCTTGTTCCCCTCGTCTTCCTGGACACTGATGACTGTATCATGCTGTTTCCTGGTCTCACCCTGAAAGGAAACATTTCAGCAGCTTTGCTTCCAATTCTAGCCTGACTCGCCTTTGCAAAATCCACCTCTGACATTTCCCTTCACTTTTCTTTCCTCAATTCTCAGAATAAGCTGTCATCCAATGATTATTGTAAGACCACTGACTCCCACAGCTTTCTTGATTGCACTTCTTTTCAACCTACTTCCGGTTCATTCCCTGCTCAAGTTCACTATTCTGATCAAATTGTTACACTTTCCAGGTAAGTGCACACAATATGTCTTCCTTTCTGTTAGCCAAGATTTCTCACCACTCTGGTTAACAGGGCCCTCAAATATGTCCATTTCATTTTCTGGACTCCTGCCATCCTACTACTGTTTTCATTCCAGTATGACAATAGAGTTCCATTTGTCTTCAACTTTCACCCAGAACCCTTTACATTCAATGGACCGATTTGTGCTATTTCTGACATTTCCAACTTGATGCCACCAGCCAATACATCTTCCTCTCCCCTGCTATCTTATTATTCCATTTTGACTGTTTCTTTCACAACACTCTGGTATACTGTACCATACAGGCCACCATCCCATCACCAGGTCACCCTTTATTTACACACAGTGAGTCATTGACACTGATCTATCTTCCTCAGAGTCAGCTCTCAGAATGAACAGAACCTCTGACACTTCTATTTATATCTGTCAGACAAAGTTCCCTGATGGACCAGATTCACAGCCCCAATCAGGGAAGTCATTCTATGGCTGACCTCATTACACTCACTACACCAATGAATTTCACTAAAGGGAAATGAGAAACAGCATGTCCTCGTTTAATTAGGCATGTTATGGAATCCTGGACTGAACATTCAGTTCAACAATTTCAGTTTTGAATTACTACCCAATAGTTTCCAATAATTCTGTTGTGCATTCAGTCTCTCCTGTCTTCTACGTTGTACAGATCCCATCAGCTCCCCACTATTTCCGACATGAGGCACCCTTGTGACACAGGTGGGTCTTGAACCAAGACTTTCTAGCTCAGAGTCAGGAACATTGTCATTGTTCTACAAAAAAACCCTTAAATTATGTGATATCTGAGACATTTGCCAGATCTGAGAGAAGGTGACAGTCTTCAAAATATGAACTCTGTTTGCTGTGGTTCTGTTCGCCGAGCTGGAAGTTTTTGTTGCAAACGTTTCGTCCCCTGGCTAGGCGACATCATCAGTGCTTGGGAGCCTCCTGCGAAGCGCTTCTTTGATGTTTCCTCCAGTGTTTATAGTGGTCTGTCCCTGCCGCTTCCGGTTGTCAGTTTCAGCTGTCCGCTGTAGTGGTTGGTATATTGGGTCCAGGTCGATGTGTTTGTTGATGGAGTTTGTGGATGAATGCCATGCCTCTAGGAATTCCCTGGCTGTTCTCTGTCTGGCTTGCCCTATGATAGTAGTGTTGTCCCAGTCGAATTCATGTTGCTAGAGGCATGGCATTCATCCACAAACTCCATCAACAAACACATCGACCTGGACCCAATATACCAACCACTACAGCGGACAGCTGAAACTGACAACCAGAAGTGGCAGGGACAGACCACTATAAACACCGGAGGAAACATCAAAGAAGCGCTTCGCAGGAGGCTCCCAAGCACTGATGATGTCGCCTAGCCAGGGGACGAAACGTTTGCAACAAAAACTTCCATCTCGGCGAACAGAACCACAGCAACGAGCACCAGAATTACAAATCTTCGCACAAACTTTGAACTCTGTTTCTCTATCCACAGGTAAGACCGTACTGAATGAGTATTTCCAATATGTTAGTTTGTATTTCAGGTTTCCAGCATCTGTTGTACACACTTTTAAGTTTTATTTAGAAATCTGATTGCGTTATTTGGAAGAAAATATTGCCTTGGTTGAATGAATGTTCTTGGGGAAATACAACATATATTTTCTGGAATAATTCATTCTTAATCAAGACCTTTACTAAAATATTTATAGATTCAGACATTGATTAACCTAAATTTGCTTTTGCTAAGGATTTCCTTTGCATGCTCAACCTCACAGGCACACAGTGTAGTTTTACAATTGGCTGGGTAGTTATCTGTAATACGATCATGATGCAATCACTTTATCAGAGCATTTGATCTCATGTATGACAGTCTCAAGAGTCCATCTTAACTGGGCCACTTGAAGTATGACATACAAATGAAAGTGTGCTATTGTCTATAGCTGAAAACTCTGTAGTGTCTGTGACTGTAATATATGGATATACAAGGACCAGTAATAAACAAGTATTGAATCTTTCAGTACTACTTTACCCAGTTCTCATGCTACAGGAGCTGACATAAATATTGCTTCATCAAATACAAATACTCAGCTGCAAGCAGAAGTCCACTTGACAGTGACAGTTTTGTCTATGCATGTCTGTCAACAAGGTCCTATTATATTTAAGCTAACAAGCACCATAATTAATTTTTAACTTTCTTAACATTTCTAACTTTTCCCAGTTTTCATGAAAGATTATTGACCTGAAACATGAACTCTGTTTCTACAGATCTTGCTGGACCTGTTTGTATATTTCCAGGATTTTGTATGTGTGCTTCAGATTTCCACCATCCACTGTGTTTTCTTTAACTCAAAACATATGCTAGGAAATAAAATATGGCAATCTTAAGCCTCCAATTCGCTGGATTCCTTGTACTTGTAACGGTTCCATGTTGAACTATGCCTGAGATTTCAGATTTCTCAGCTCACTGTCCCAAACATTGATTGATAAATCCCCAAGATCATACCGTTGTCATTCAACATCATTTGCAAAAGCAGGAACAGCCCCATTCAGAAGAGCAAGATCACAGGTTTAATCCTCAATTTGTTTTGACAGTGGTTGGACCTTGACCTAGCTATTGCTGACCTGGAAAAAGAAAAGGAAAAACAAGCGCTGGATGCCTGAAAGCCACTTTACAGGCAATGAAGTTCTTTTGGAATGTAATTACTATTGGGATGCAGGAAATGCAGCAGCCAATTTTGCACAGAGCAAATTCTCACAAACAGCAAAGTGATAATTATCAGATAATTTGGTTTTGTGATGTTGAGTGAAGGAAAAATATTGGCCAGGACATTGGAGCGAGTTGCCTTGCTCTTTTTCAAAACAGTGACATGGGATCTGTTACATTCACCAAAATAATCAGACATAAAGCCTTTGTTTAATATCTTGTCTGAACCATGTGCAATATTAAGGCACGTTTACTTTCTGGAAAGTTGATGAACTTATACAGACACAACGTCTAAGAATTTTTATTGGGTGTTATTTCACCTTCACTGAAATAGGTTGGTGCCAGCAGTGTTATAACATTGCTTGCAGGATCTAGACCTGTCTCTTTATGGGCACAATACCTGAAAAGTGACTCAGTTTGTCACACTGGTGATGTATAACTAGAAATGCACTAGAAAGCATTGAAGAGATTTTTTTTTACCAGGGGATATGACTAATGGAAAGTCTTACCATGTTGACACATAAGAACCATGAGCAAAAACAGTGTCTGATCACAAAGCAGAATGTGGCCCGAGATTTCTAAAATGCACCATTGGTGGCTGAGACTGAGGCCAGTTCAACAGATACTGAAATGTCCATCGAAAGGTGTAAAATTATAAAAATCATTTCCCAGCTTTATTCTTGGTTTTTCTTTAAAATGAATGCATTCTTGTTTATTTTGTATTTTTCAAGGAAGATCATTCCCTGCTCTTCTTATTCAAGGTCAGTCAGTGAATCAACGTCATTGGCATAAAGCTCAGTGTAAAATAACCAGTTTGTTAAATGTTGTTTGATGCAGTTGCCCATAATTGTTTCCACAGTTTCCCTTATTTACTTGCTCCCAATTAACTCCCATTGCAAAACTTCCTTGTTTTTCTATCATCTCTACTCTACTCCATGGAAAGAGGAAGCACACTTCTGCACTGCAGTTCCTTGTCTTGTCAGCTATTTCCTTCTCTTCAATTCTTTAAAGTTAAAATATTCCACACTCATACAATAATCCATTCTCCAACGTGGTTAAGAACTAGAGAGATACATCATTTAAAGCCAGAAAAATTCAAATTTAAATCCAGGCTTTAAGCCAACCTTGTTGCTTTTATAGATTTATAAATAAACCAGGGCTCAATCCTTAAAGGAGTTGGCAATGTATTTTAATTAGCCTTTGTTGCTAATTTAAGGCATCTATTGATGTTGTTTCAGTTCTCACAGAGATGATGATCAACCGGTTTGTTCTGGTGCCCAGCTCAGTTGAACATAGCATTTTCTCTCCTGAAAGGGATGGTGCAATGGCTCAGTGGTTAGCACTGCTGCTTCACTGCGTTCAATTCCAATCTTGGGTGACTGTCTGTGTGGAGTTTGCACATTCTTCCCAGGGTTTACATATGAGCTGAATGCAGATGTTAAAGCTTCTGACAGTCTTTAAAATGCAGCTTAAAAATCCACTAATTAATCATTTAACAGCATTCCAGAACAAGATATCTTTTTGAGTCAGTTCACTAATTTTGATTAATCAGGCAGTCTTGGTGGTATATCATTAGTCTAGTAAATGAGAGCTCTGAATTAATGGTCTGAGGGGGAATGGGTTCAAATCTGACCATGGCAAATGGTGAAATTTGAATATAATTAATAATGGAAAACTGTTGTATCAGTGGTGATCATGAAATGATCATTGATTGTTATGGGGTGAAATAACATCTGGTTCACTAGTACCTTGTAGGAAAGAAATCTGTCATCCTTACCTAGCCTTCACATCACTCTAGGACCAGAGTAATGTGGCTGAGTCTCACCTTCCCACAGAAAATGTGTGGCCAGCCATACACCTCAAAGGCAATTAGGAATAGACATCCAGCACCACTAATCCAAATAGACATCAAGTACTGGCCTTGACAGTGAATGTGCAGGCCTCATGACAGAATTTTTAAAAAGTCCCATTTCTATTCAAATAAAAGTCAGGAGCAACGGATTGAAGGATGTGTTAATTTTTAAAGGGTTCCCAAGTGGCAGTTGCAATTCTAGCAAAATTGAAGGTCTCGCTGATTTTAGTGACTGCCAGTTGGGATAGGGGTGTCCACAGTGCTGGCTGTGTAAACCCACCGTCAAACAACCACCACAACAGTGCCAACAGTTCTCCCACACATTGCCATTGCCACTCCCACTCCCACACAAACCCCTCACTTTCCCTGGGCAAAATCCAGGCCACTTGATCTGGGATTTCAAGTGACTATGATCCGTGGATCATATATTGGGTATGAAAGGGCCTCACTTCCCAGTTACTCATGATGACAGAGTTAAATTTGGGAGCATTCCAGCACCAATGTGACCACCTTAGAGAATAATGGACCTGCTCAGAAATCAAGAACAGTTGTATAAAACTGTTGTATTAAACTCAATAGTTATATGGATTAACACTTTGCATACTTTATCTGATTATTGCGTAGCAAGTCCAGGTTGCTTATTTAGATACAGTTGGACAGGAGTACAGTACAGGAATACAATTGTGTTTACAACTGTAGTTTCTCCAGAGGAAAAAGAATGCCTGAAAAGAAATAGAAATCTCACATAACAAATTGAGGAAATCCTCTGTAATGTATTTAAGTAATAAAGAGATCTTTCTGTATCAAGATAAGTATATTTGAAAGACACTTGCAAATTAAATGCTTTGGAAGGGGTACATTGAAAATTTGAACAGGATATACTCATTAAACTAATGTTAGGACCTTTAGTTTTGCATAAGCTTTTAGCACACATTTCATTCCGCTTCTAAATTAAATTCTGATCTTTTTAAATATGTAGAGAGTGAAATGGTATTGGTTGTTTAACATAACAGAGACTAATTTTACTTAGATTATTTCAAAGATTATTACTACAATTTATTTCTATCATCAATACATTAAACATATATTTCCATGATTATAAAGTGCTACAATATTATAATCAGACCAGAAACTGGCTCAAACCCAACTTTCAATAAAATAGCAGAACCAGCTTTACACAAATGTACACCATTCTTTTCTTTGTTATTTTGACAGAGGTGTTAAATTACTCAAAATGAATCAATTAAGGTTATGTAGAATAATCTTACTGACATTTTTTATCTGAATAATTTCAGCATCAAATAATCCTGTTGTGAAAAAAAGTCCTGAAAAGAGTCTTGGTTTGTATCAGTTTCTATTTTGTTTGTCATCAGTGTTTGCTGCCATTTAAGATTCGATTACCTCAATGTGTTGTGTTTTAAACAAATATTAAAATTCACATTGAATCCCTAACTGCCCTCTTTAATATGGTAGTTAACCTGTTTCAAATAAATTTTGTAATGACTGTGTCACAATAAAGTCAACATGAATTTGATGTTCATGAGTGAGCTCAAAACAGCAGAATTCAGAGGAAGCTAATCCAGTCTCAAGAAAATTATACAGTTTCTTATCCAAACCGTTATAGTTCTGCTTTAGAGTTTGCCTTTTGCTGAGATATTTGACTCAAGTTGAAATGTACTTGAGCATCTGACTGCATTTGTCATTGTTTAAACTTGTCTGCACATTTAGGTTTTCACATTTTTCTGCCAGAGATAAGTGTGAGCTGATAATGGGACACTGAGGGAAACAGAACATCCGAAAGACGCATGAATAGGATAAGCAACTCCTTAAACAATCAGAGTGAGATTACCAACAGCAGGATTGAGTAAGAAGTGTAAACTCGAGTGGATGCATTGAATTGTCAGATTGGATACAGAAAAAGAATTAGAGAAGAAGTGTGGGAAAACTAACTGGGAGCTAAAGAGTGATAAATCCCTCTCCCTGTTGGGTTGCATTCTAGGATTTTAAAGGATGTAGCTGAAATGGATGCACTGGCCATAATCTTTCAAGAATCCTTAGATTTGGAAAAAATCCTAGGGGATTGGAAAAGTGTCAATGTAACACCTTTACCCAAAATGTGAGGGAGACGAAAAACAGGCTACAGGCCAGTTAGTTTAACCAATGTTATTGGGAAAATATTACTAAGCATTATAAGGAATGTCATAGCAGAATCCTTAGAAATACATATTATAATCAAGCAGAGTTAGTATGGCGTCATGATGAGGAAATCATGTCTGATAAATTTATTACAGTTCTTTGATGAAGTAACAAGCAGGATAGATAAAGGAGGAACCAAATAGGTTTAGTATATTTGAATTTCCAAACTACATTCAAAACAGTATGGCACATTAAGCTACTTAATAAGAAAAAAGTTTATGGTGTTAGGGATAGTATATTAGCATAAATAGAAGATTGGCTAACTAATAAAAGAGAGTTGGGAATTTTCAGGGAATGCAATGGGAATAGAGTATAAGAATAGAAAGGCCACGCTAAAATTATACAGGGCGTTAGTCAGACCACTTCTGGAATACTTTTTTGTATTCACTTGTGGGATCTGGGCTTTGCTGACTGGACCAGTATTTATTGCCCATCCCTAGAAGATGATGGTGAGCTGCCTTCTTAAACTGCAGAACCTCTCTCATACACACGCTTTCTCTCATACACACATACATACAAAACCCACATTCACACACCCTCTCAGAGGCTTATACTCCATCATGCATACACTCTACCAAATACACACACACAAAACACACTCTCTCATGTGCACTCACACTCACACACTCACACTCTCTTTCTCATGCACACAAACACACATAAAAGTCTCTGAGGTAAAGTTGCATTTGCAGAATTGTAGTTGGAGATACATTTTTTTGCACAAAAAGCTCACAATCAGCAGGCAGTCAATCCATGTAACATTTTATAAATTTCTACTTTGGAAATAGAACCAATCTAACTCAAGTTTGGGATACAGACAAAGTCTAACCTCACACCTTTAATGCATTGTCTGAGCTGAGATGTCACCTTTTTTATAAAACCTTAAGTTATCTCGAGAATGTGACTTAAAACAAGTTCTGGGACTTACATATCAATGGACCGAAACCTACAACCCATTCTAAAAGATGAAAGATTTAACAGCAATCTACGTTTGTTCAATATTTTGTTTCAGTTGCATGATACTGTAATCTTTGCTATAAATTCTGTGTCTTATGATCCTGCTCTACAGCTACCCGATGAAGGTACAGCACTCCGAAAGCTAGTACTTCTGTTGGACTATAACCTTGTGTTGTGTGGTTTTTAACTTCTTATACTGCCACAGCCCATGTTCTATAGATACAGCCGTAATACCATTTGGGAGGGAATTCCAGGATTTTGACTGAGCAAATGATACTGCTAACAGATGTAATCCCTTTATCCCTGAAGGAAACATATACTAAAGTTGGAGGTAGATTACTTATTTGATCCTAGATAAGGAAGGGTTTTCTTATGAAAAGAAGTTGAGTAGGTTGGGCCCATGCTCATTGGAGTTCATAAAATGAGAGGCAACCTTAATAAAACATATAACAATGTTAAACATCTTGGCAGGGTAAGCTTAGAGAGGTTGTTTCTCCTTGTAGGAAAGTCTAAGACCAGAGGGCATGATCTCAGAGTAATGGGTGGCCTACATGTGGCAGAGAACAAGAGGAATTTCTTATCTCAGAGGGTAGTCAATCTGTAGATTTCTTTACTGCAGAGGGTGGCTGAAGTTGGTATATTCAAGACAGAGATGGATAGGTCTTTAAACAGTGGAGAAAAGGCAGGAATGTGGAGTTGAGGATTATTCGATCACCTGTGATCTCAATGAATGGTGAAGCAGATCTCACGGGCTAAATGGCCTACTTCTGCTCTTACATCTTATAGCCTTGTTGTCTATAAGAGTTGTCTAGAGAAAATTTTCATAGGAACATAGAAAATATGAGATGTAGGCCATTTGGCTCATCAAGCCTGCTGCATTATTCAGCTAGATCTTCACTGATCTTCTGCCTCGACAATGTTTGCCTGCGCTATTCTCATATCCTTTGATATCGTTATATCCAGAAATCTATTGATCTCTGTCTTGAACATATTCAGTGAATAAAAAAAAATTGAATATCAATTGAACAACAATTCAAACTGAAGGAAAGGCGAAACACATTTGCAACCATTAATTTTCCTGCCGGAGTAGTTTGTCAGCATAATTAGCACTTGTCATGTCAACAGAAAGGTAACAAATGCAAGATCGATAGAAAGGTGACAAATTGCAAGATGCAGCTTTCTGAAGTGAATTTAACACCAATGCATTGCATGAGTATAGCTCATCCAGAGTACTCACTGTATTTCAATTTTGAATTACAATTTTCTGTCACTCGTAACAAATCAGTGCACATCAGGCAGCACCTTCTCAGTATTTTTGCTTAATACAGTGTGATGAGCCCAAACAATATCAGTGGCTGCCCCATAATGTAACATAGGAAATTGACTGTTTCTGTAAAGTCAAGCTTTACCAGAATCCCTCAGCTTGGCTGCTGTGCTATTTGTGCAATAAACAATGGACAGCACTATTATTTTGACAGCAAGGTTTCACCCATTACAGATCCTGGGAAGCCCGACTCATTGCATCCAGGCAGCTTTGAAATGCTGGCCCTAGCTAGGTCTCCTTACAACCAATAATGTCAGTAAATGATTTAACACAACCCATTGGAGGTTAAGAGCTAGAAACCTCTCTAATTATTTAATTCAGTCCTACCACCTCCCACAAATGCAACCCCTAGCACCCACCACCTCCAGTTTATATATATATTTGCAAAAACAGTCACTACATAATCTGAAAATGTGATTAACAGAATCAATAACACTAACTGTAACATATTGAAGGACAGATAGCTATCAATTTCTGGAAAGTCAAGCATTACCAGAATACTTCGAATCTGGAAACAGCATTACAAATCCATTTCCTGAGTGGAAAATCATTGTGCAGTTTGGCTTGGACGTGCCAAGCATCAATTGATTTGTTTTTCCATTGTAAAATTCATCATTCTAATTTGTTAGTGGTACATGGTGTGGATTCATGTACATGAATCTTTAACAAATCTCCTCATACATTATAAGTAATGTCAGAAAGGGAAATACAAAAGTGATATTATTTCTCTGGATCTACTTTAGAAAAAATCAAAAAGAATCCACTATACATGTGAATTGAACCCCAAAAGGCACAGTGCTCAGATAAGACCTCAAGATTGAACACCCATGAGGTTTATTTTTATTCAATCATGGCACATAAGTGTTGCTGGCTGGCCAGCATTTATTGCCCATCCCTATTTGCCCTTGAGAAGGTGGTGCTAACCTGCTTTCGTGAACCATTGCAGTCCATGTGCTGTAGATAGACCCACGATACCATTCCGGAGATGTTGACCCAGCAACAGTGAAGGAATGGGGATATATTTCTAACTCAAAAAGGTGAATGACTTGGTTGGTGACCTTGCAGGTGGTGGTGTCTCCATGTATCTGTTGCCTTTGTTCTTCTTGATGGAAATGGTCATGAGTTTGAAAAGTGCTGTTGAATGATCTTATATGAATTTCTGCAGTGCATCTTGTAGATGGTGCACATTGCTGCTACTGAGTATTGGCAGTGGAGGGAATGGATGCTTGTGGATGTGGTGCCAATAAAGCGGACTGCTTTGTCCTGGATGGTGTCAAGCTTCTTGAGTGTTGTTGGAGCTGCACACATCCAGGAAAGTGGGGAGTGTAGTGATTGTCACACATTAGGCCAGGTGAACCTCATAGAATATGAATTCCAAGATTTGGGCTGTTAATCTGGCCCATTAAGGGAGCTGACAAATAAAAAGGGTAAGTGTCAGAGATACTGACACTCTGGTGCCTGCCTCTGTATGAGGCAGTACTATAGTCGAGGACTGTTCATGTGTAAATCCACGATGGCTTGGTGATAGAAGTAGCCACGTTGATGCCTTTGCTGCTGGAAGAAGACAGCGAAAGTTTACTGTGGTGCTACTGGTGCAAGAGGCAACAACTTCCATCACATCCATCTCTGATTCAGAGGACGCTATAACGTTTAATGGAGAGGGTGAATCCATAGGTTTGAGCAGCATTTCCAAAGGTTCCAAGGGGCAGGGCACGCTTTGCTCCCACACAGTTTGTGTATCCGCGGGTTTTATATGTTCCAAACTCTAATTTCAGGCCATTGCATCTACCCATTCCTTTGATAGAGGATTTATATGCAAAGCCCTGAGGGGGTCTGTTTTCACAAAGCTGGAAATGAGCCATGCCTACGTGCAATTGTGTTTAGACAGGCATCCCAGAAGTATACTGCAATCAATACCCATAAGGCTTGTACCAGTGTACCTGACTGCCATTTGAGGTTTTGTCAGCCTGTTCAGTTTTTCAGTGGAAGACAGAGAACATTTTTCAAGGTCTACCCCAGGTCACCATTCACCTGGATGGTTGTCCTAACAATGGGGAAAACTGATAAAAAAACACTAAGGTATTTTTTACAAGGCTGGTACATACCGAAGAAGGGAAAATGTGTCTTCCAGACCTCAAAAGTGACCTACTTTGACTGCAAAGTGGGTAAGATCAGGTTACACATTGGAAGTTAAAGTGAGGGTGATTAAAGGTGCCCTAGCTTCCTCATCTGTCCAGGAGGTTGGGTCATCTCTTGAGCTGGTAAACTATTATGGAAAGTTCGTACATAACCTGGCATGCATCTGAAATCTTTGTGTCACTCCTAAAAAAGGATATTCCTTGGAAATTATCACATACATAAGCCCTATCTTTCAAGGAAGGAAAGAAACAACTATCATCATCTAAGGTGTTGGCAAAGTATGATCCCAAGAAAGATCTGGTATTAATATGCGATGCTTCCCCGTATGGCATCGGGGTGATAGTAGCTCATGGGTGGCCTGATGGAGAGGAACACCCAGTAGCCTATGCATTCAGGAGTTTGGCTAATGCAGAGTGTAAACACAGCCAGATAGAAAAAGAAGGATTTGGATCATATTTAGAGTCAGCAAGTTCCACCAATACACTTATGGGCAAAAATCTGAGATAATAATGGACCACAAACCCCTACTTTGTCTATTCAAAAAGCACAAGGCAGTGCCACCCATAGCTTTGGGCCACATTCAGCAGAGGGTTCTAATACGAAGTGCTTATAGTTACAAATTCAAACACCATCTGGGAGGCCAAGTAGTGGATGTAATACATTGAGCTGCCTCCCGTTAGCAGATACACCACCAGTGGTAACCCCATGGAAGAGTCTGTAATGATATTGAATTTTTTCGACATGGTCCCAGTCATAGCTAGCAATAGCAGATTTTTGACACAGAGAGATCCAGTCCTGTCCAAACTGTAACAGCTGGTTTTAATGGGGGAAACCAAAGGGCCATCACAAACTAGAATTAAGACCTTTTTAGGCTCACAGTAATGGATGGCATATTGTTATGGGGAGCAAGTGCGATTGTCCCAAGCAAAGGTCAATATCAAGTACTGGCTGAACTCCACCACGGCCATCGAGGGGTCTCCACAATGAAGAGGTTGGTGAGAAGTCATGCCTGGTGACCAGGCTTGGTGGAGCACTAACCAGAGTAAGAACAAAGACAGCCTTCATGGAGCAGTACCCAGACTATCATCTAGGACAAAAATTACTGCCAACAGCTCCCCAACATCTATGGGAATGGCTGGATAAACCTCAGACTCAGTTGCATGTCGATTATGCAGGTCCTTTTACTGGTCTAATCTTTTTGATCATTGTTGAGGCCTACTCAAAGTGGTTGGGTATGCACAGTGTCCATTCATCAAACACAGGGATGATGATGGAAAAATTGCACACATCTTTTGCAATAAATGGAATCCCAGAAATTTTGGTCACAGATAATAGCCTATCGTTTACCAGCAGAATTTGGTAATTCTAGGATTTGACATGTAAGGACAGTTCATTTCTACCCAGACTGCTGATCTGATAGAAACAGCAGTCCAGTCTTTGAAAGTACACTTGAGGAGACAGCCTGCAGCCTGTCGCAATTCCTGTTTGATTATAGGACCACCCCACATGCAACTACAGGGATAGCCCTGGCAGAGTTGCTAATGGGTAGAAGACTCTACACTAGGTTAAGTCTAATCTTCCCGGACTGGCGTGGGGGGAAGCGGTACGGGGGTGGGGTCTAGTGAAACAGCATCAGGAACACTAATACCGGACACAAGCCTCTGCCAAGCAAGAGAGACAAGGTTTGCTGTAAGAATTAGGGAAATGGATTGGCATGAGCAAGAGATGAGATCCCATGCATTCCGTGCTGCCCTTGTTGAATACCAAATCAGAGGAACCTGATCCAGTGCTAAAATGTCCCAGGAGGCTCTTCAAAAAAAAAGGATTGGCCTATGTCCTCAGACTCAGAGGGTCTGTGATGTTGTGACTGTAAGGAGGTCAGCCAGCTGTACCTCATAGAATATAATTTGCCTGATTGGGGCTGTTAATCTGATCCAATCAGGGAACCCTGGCTGAAATAAAAAGCCTGAGTATCGGGGATACTGCCACTCTGGTACCTGACTCTGTATGAGACAGTGCTAAAGTCTTGGTTGTATCTAAATGAATGGTGACTTGGCAATGGGATACTAGCCTTTCTGTGAGTATTCCACCATACTCCTGGCTTGTTCCTTGTAGATGGTGGACAGGCTTTGGGGATTGAGAAGATGAGCTACTTGCCACACTATTCCGAGCCTCTGATCTGCTCTTATAGCCACTATGTTTATGTGGTGAGTCTAGTTGAATTTCTGGTCAATGGTAACACCAAGATATTAATGATGGGGAATTCATTGATGATAACATCATTGAATGGCAAGGGACAATGGTTATGTTGACTTTTATTGGAGATGGCCATTGCCTGGCATTTGTGTGGCAAAGGAGAAAGTGAGAACTGCAAATGCTAAAGATCAGAGTTGAAAAGTGTGGTGCTGGAAAAGCACAGCAGGTCAGACAGCATCCATGGACCAGCAGAATGAACATTTCAGGCAAATGTGGGGGGGTGGGGGCTGAGAGATAAATTAGGAGGGTGGGGGTGGGGCTGGTGGAAGGTAGCCCCACCCCCACCTCCTATTTATCTCTCAGGTCCCTTTCTCCCTCCCCTTACACCACCACCCCAACAACCCCTGTCCTCCTACATTCCTGATGAAGAAGGGCTTATGCCTGAAATGTCGATTCTCCTGCTCCTTGGATGCTGCCAGACCTGCTGTGCTTTTCCAGCATGGCACATTTCGAATTTGTGCCTCATCAATGTTACTTGCTACTTGTCACCCCAAATCCAGATATTGTCCAGATCTTGTTGCATTTGAACATGGAGTGCTTCGGTGTTTGAGGAGCTGTGAATAGTGTTAAACATTGTGCAATAATCAATGATCATTCCACTTCTGACCTTATGATGGAGTCCATCAGCAGCAGAATTGTTTTCAACAACAATCTGTAACCTTGTGGCCTGGCATATGTTTATTGACATCAAGGCAGCATTTGACCAATTTGTGGTGTCACAGAGCATTAGCAAAACTGGAGTCAATGGAAATTTCTATTCGAGGGAAATTTCTCTCTTGCTTGGAGTCATTCCAAGCAGAAAGGAAAATAGTTACGGTTCTTCATTAATTTTAGCCGATGGACATCACTGCAGGAGTTCCTCAGGATAACATCTTAGTTCCAATTACCTTCAGCTGCTTCATCATTGCCTTCCCTTCATCATAAAGTCTTGAATGGGAGTGTTCACTGATAGCTGCACAGCGTTCAGCATTTGTGACTCCTCTACCAGTCCATGGTCAAATGCATCGAATCCTTTAGGAAAGCTAACTGCTGCTTTTACCTGTGAGTCAGTTAGTTCAGTTGGTTGGATCGCTGTTTTGCAATTTTGTTTGGCACCAGCAGCGCACGTTCAATTCCCCTCATCTGCTGAATTCAGCATGAAAGACTCTCCTTCTCAGCCTCAGCCCTCATCTAAACTGTGGTGACCCTCAGATTAAATTTACCACCTGTTGGCTCTCTCCCTGTATTGAGAAAGTGGGACTATGTTGGCTTCATCTTTAACTTGGTCTGGCCTACATGAGACTCCAGACCCACAGCAATGTGGTTGACTCTTAGCTGCCCTCTGGACAATTGGCAATGGTCAATAAATGCTGGCCTAGTCAGTGATGCCCACATCCTATGAATGAATAAAAAAACCTGAACAATATCCAGGTTTGGGGTTTTTAGAAGCAAGAAGCATTCATGCCTCACAAATGCCATTTCCAACATGAATGAATCGTACCATGTCCCTTTAACACTTTCCAGAACAAAGCAGCATGCTTGATTTTACACCCCATCTAACAGCTTCAACACTCATTCCTTCTAGAACTGATGCACAGTGACAGCAATGTGTACCATCACAGGATGCAATGCAACAACTCATCAAGATTCCTACAACAGCACCTTTGAACTCATGATCCACCTGAAAGGACAATGGCAGTGAATGTCTGCAAACACCACCACCTGCCACTTCCTGTCCAAACCATGCTGACTTGGGACTATGTCACTGTTTGTTCACAGACACTAGGTCAAAATCCTGGAACTCCCTTTCTAACAGCACTGTGGGATGTATTTCTACTGCATAATCTGCAATTACTCAATTGTGCAGTTAACCATCACCTTCAGGGGCAGTTAGAAATGAGTAGTATATACTGGTTGAGCCAGAGAAGCACACATGCCTGGAAAAAAATGTCAGAAAAATGCAGCTTGTTCCTGTGTTCACTGTTCAAAGCACGTTTATTAGTTCATCTCAGCCTTGTTTTGCACTGTTTCTCTATTCTGCTGAGCAGCTGATTTTTATGTGGTGTATCTCAGTTGGGGCTATATCTGACCCCATGTCATTTCTATCGCTTAGACAAATTTTTCCACCTCTGCAATGTCACCTGGCACCATCCCTGCTTCAGCTCATCTACTGTTGAAAACTTTGCCCAACCTTTTGTTACCTCTGGACTCAACTTCACAATGCTCTCCTAGTCAACCTTCGATCTTCCATAAATTTAAGTTCGTCCAAACTCTACTAATCATACCCTAGCTTGTGTCACATCAACTCTATGTTTGCTGATGTACATTGGTTCCTGGACTGAAAGTGCTTCAATTTTGAAATTCTCATCCTCAACCTCAAATCCCTCAATAGCCTTGCCCTTCCCAGGTCTATATCTCCTCCAGACATGCAATACTGCAAAATCTGCATTCATCCAACCCTCACCTCAGCTACAGCCCCACATTCTTCAACCCATCATTGGAAGCTGTGACTTTAGCTGTCTTCTTTATGCTCTGTAAATCCCTCCATAAAACTTTTAATTCTCCAATTATCTGTCCTCTGTTAAGAATATCCTGAAAACTCAACTCTACAATGTGGTGATTGGTCACCTCTCCTAGTGTTTTCTTCCTTGGCTTAAGGGAGATTATTGTCAGATTACTGTCTTGCGGAGCATCTTGGAACTATTTAACAACAATAAAAGTAATTTATGAATGCAGTGTATTGTTCTATAATGAGATTTGAATACAGCTGCACACCTCTGGTGCCCTCTGCCCCTCATGTTTTGTTATTATCTGTGCACTGCACCAGATTTTCAGGCAGTGAACACCTGCATAACATAATCGCTTTGAATGCTGAAGTAAAGTTTCAAACTCTTCCCACTTGTTAGAAAATTCTTGATTCAAGAGATGACTCAGGGTAACACGCAAAGTTTCCAGCTTGATCATGTGCTATGGAATGTTGTTCAGGCCCACTGTTCATATTCTACAATATTTTTCACGATGATTTGGGAATTAAATTCCATCAGCATTACATCACCTTTTACTCACAAATACATTTCTATTAACATCAGCGAAGGCAAAATGACAGACAGACCGCCTCTAGCCAGTCAGTTTGGCAGAATGAGCCGTAATTCAACACAAATTCCATCCATGCCAATTTTCCTTTCTCCTGATAGAACAGATTGTACCAGATAAGCACTGAGTTTGTGGATTATTTTTAAAATTAGGCTTCACATTCAAGAAATTATTGACGAAGCTAAAACCACCCTCTGTCCAGCTGATTGAGAAAATAACATATTAATGATGAAGGCATCATTTGGAAACACAGAGGCATATTCAGAACTAAACTGACATGGAATGAATAAACAGGTCACTCCGACAACACATCAGCTCTCCAAAGGCAGTTCTGACCTATCGCACCACAATCTCGGTCCAAAAGCAAGGTTCTGAATCCAGCCCAGTCGGAACAGGGAAACCGAGCCCCGTGATGTTGGCACCAATTTGATCCAAACAAGCCACCGACTGACTGAGCCACAGGCCCCTCAGCCCTGATTCCTGTGGTAACATATAGTATTGCTTGCATGACGTATCCAACGTTAATGAATAATGATATTAGAATCTCCAATTTCATGTCATCACATGATTAATCAGGAATCTCTCCTGTACTTACCATCTGCCAATGGTGTATGTTGGAAGGATAGACAAGCTGATGAGTATATTATGAAGACACTTCCTTAGCCATCAATTCTTTGAGTGAGAACTTTTTGTTCAGAGAACCGAATACTACCTACTGCATTACAAGATCTCCTATCCAATACTTCCAGTAGCGATAAAGTAGATCCATTCTTTCCATTTGAATTTCCAGTGATATATAGAATATAGAAACATAGAACATTACAGTGCAGTACAGGCCCTTCGGCCCTCAATGTTGCACCAACCTGTGGAACCAATCTGAAGCCCCCCTAGCCTACACTATTGCATTCTCGTCCATATGTCTATCCAATGACCATTTAAATGCCCTTAAAGTTGGCGAGTCTACTACTGTTGCAGGCAGTGTGTTCCACGCCCCTACTACTCTCTGAGTAGTAGAACCTTGCTCTGCCACTCAGGTATTTGACCCCTTAAGTTGTACATGCACAGTTGTGGTAAATCACCAGGAAAAACAGATTTGAATCCCAAAGTTATTCACTGAAATCAGTGTTAAAAAGCATTAATCTACACAGGACAAATATATCAGGGCTCCATCCTTTCCAACTAATAACATTTCTGCTAGATTTAGGACAGATGAAAGTGAAACCCAGATTGTTTATACATCTACACCTGGCATGTTCAATCTTTTATTTCCATTTTGATCTTGCTGTGTACTACTGTCTTCAGATCGCACAAAATGAAGAACCAGCTCAGAGATTTTCAATACATCTTCTGGCTTTAGCTGCTGATGTATTGACTGGGATAAACAAGTCAGCTAACAACAAACATGTCAATGGCCCATTCCCTCATTCTAACTGAGGGAATGGGCCATGTGTCAAGCAAATATCTTCAGACCTGGTTAACAGAATGGTTATTGGAAAATTCCCAAGTCTTGATTCTTCTGAGAAGAAATGCTTATACTATTTGATATATTGCATTAATAATGTTATAGTTCAAAGACAGAAATGTCTTGCTGACTTTAATTATATTATGAAGAGATTTTGAGTAACATTTTTACATATTGATACAACAGAGCCCCCAAAAAATGTCTTCCATTCGAGACAGCAGTTTAGGTTGACTTCATTTGTTCCACTGCGAGGCATTCACTGCTCCCGGTGGTGCTTCTGTTCTGCCGAAACCAAACATAGATGAGGACCCTGCTGTTTACCCCTTGAGCTACCTGCAGCACATCATCTGAACTCAGTGCCCAGGCTCACTCTAACCTCTTACACATTGTATCAAACAAGATCAACACAAGCCTCACGTACAGTTACTCCCAGTGCATACTGCAATGCTTTGCTATAGAAATGTATCCCAGATACCGCAGATTTTAGCTGTAAAGGTATCGTCATTTAGTTTTAACACTATTTGGGCATTCAATACATTTTCCATCCCCCATCTTTCTCCTCATTTACACATTCTTTATTTCTTTATGATTAAATGATTGTGTGCATTATTTAGATTAGATTACTTTACAGTGTGGAAACAGGCCCTTCGGCCCAACAAGTCCACACCGACCCGCCGAAGCGTAACCCACCCATACCCCTACATTTACCCCTTACCTAACACTACAGGCAATTTAGCATGGCCAATTCACCTGACCTGCACATCTTTGGACTGTGGGAGGAAACCGGAGCACCCGGAGGAAACCCACGCAGACACGGGGAGAACGTGCAAACTCCACACAGGTGATCTGTCCATTCTACTATTGATTCCTTTCTGTGCTGGTCTGAAATATATCTTCTCTTTTTCTGAATTTATCAATTTGCCTGACAGTCTCTAATTTTTCAATTGTTAAAAGGTCTGCGGGCAAACATTGATTTATTCCTTCCTTCAATGGTGCTCTTGTGTGGAGACTCCAGGATTTGCCAATTCCAATACTATTGTTTTTACTGTTGTCTGTGCAGGAGATTAATGAAATATTCAAGCAGACTCCTCGATATTTCATTCTTATTCGTGAAGACTTGGAGCAAAAATCCTGGAACAAAACATTGTCTCCAAGGGGAGGCAATATCCTTGTGGTATTATTGTTAAACTGTTAATCCAGAAAGGCAAGAAATGTTCTGGGGACCTGGGTTTGAATCCTGTCTATGGCAGATAGTGTAATTTGAATTTAGTAAAATCTGGAACTATGAGTTTAATGATGACTGTAAGTCCATTGTCGATTGTTGGAAAAACCGATCTGGCTCACTAATGTTCTTTAGGGAAAGAATCAGCTATCCTTACCTGGTCTGGTCTGACTCCTGACCCACAGTGATGGGGTTGACTCTTAACTGGCCTCTGGACAATTAGGGATGGGCAATAAATGCTGGCCTGGGGTTGATTTCAATTGTATTATTTGTCTTATATAACAATCCCTCACTCACTGCATATTTCTGGAGAAATAATCCTCCTTTTATCAGATATCTTACTGGAATTTATCACTAATTCTGTTTGCTGCAGTTCACCAAGATTGAATGTAAGTAAACTGTGCTTGCTGAGTAAATGGACTGTTTACTATAATCTACCACACCTCCAATTCATTAACTGACACACTGGTAGCCCAATTAGATTAAAATTACCCTAATTTCTGAAATCTAATGTCAATATTCCCACAAGGCAGCAGCCATCTGACACTCAATGGATACTGAAGATGTGTAAACATCCTCCCAAAAAAAGTGTCATATTCTTCAAACAATTTGAAGTGTTCCTGTTATTTCCAGACACTAGAATGACACTGCCCTTCATTCCACAATAGAAAGGAACATTGTCAGCTACCGGTGAACTGAAGTGAATTTATAAGATGATGAGAAAACTGAAGTGTTGACATGTATCAGAAGCAGCAATGCTAATGTAATATTCTCAGAGAAACAGAGAGAAAAGATTGTTCAAATAAATTAATGGGTTTAAATAAGGAATAAGGAGGCTGATTTCAGAATACTTGCCTTTGAGTCAGATGACCATGGAGTCAAGCCACATTTTAGGTAACAAGGTTAAGGCTTTAGTGTGAAAAATCAGGAGCCCACTCCTAGAGATCCTGTCTTTAGGATGGAATGTTAACCTAAGGGTCTTTTCATGGAGATTTGGTGCCATTTGAACAAGATCAGAAAAGACTTCCTGTGCAAAATACTTAGCAAATCCGACAGTTTCAGAGTAACAGAGTGTACAAGCTGGATTTCCTTGAAGTTGGTGAGAACTGGTGAAGGTGTAAAAATGTTTACCAGGACCTGATACCAGGATTCCTGATCCCATTCCCAGTGCAGGTTAGAGGAATGGGCAGCTCAGGGAGAAAGCACAATAAAGACGTCAATCATCCAGAATTTTTAAACAGAAATTTTGAGCACTTGAAACCTTCTTATTTTTCATAAATAAGCATTGTGCAATTGATAGAACAGATCAAAAGGCAAGAATTGTCAGTCAAGTAATATTTTCTCTGGGGATGCCTGAGGTCTTAGCCAAGAATATATAATGAGGCTTGACTTGTAGTCTCTGCCATTTGTACTTTAAAGTGGAAAGTTGTGAATGAATTACTTTTTTCTTATGTCATGGGGAATTTACCAGATCCTGCCATGGTGAGAAGAATGAAGGCTGGGTGAACTTGGTCAGTGAGAAGTCAAAAAATAGACTTTTGTCATTGAGGTTAAACTCTGCATTTAAGATCGCACCCCCTCCCCTGCCCACACCCAATCCCCTGTCCCCACCCCCCACCCCACCCCCTCCCCCCAGCGCCTCAGGTGGTAGGTCAAATATTTATTCAACAGGTACCTGCTTGAATTTGCATTTCATTACCACCACAATTCACTGGAGTGATACTTGCTTTCCTTTTTAACTTTCACCTAACTGAGAATCTCAGCACTTCAGAAACTTGACAACAAAATATCAATGTGAGTACCCGACGTGTCACATGTCTCCATCCAGCTTGGGGTAAGTACATGTTGCTTTATCCTGATTTGGTTTTAAATGATGCTGACAGTCACTGGTACTATCAGTTCTCTGAGGATAATCGACACGGTGGGCGGCACGGTGGCACAGTGGTTAGCACTGCTGCCTCACAGCGCCAGAGACCCGGGTTCAATTCCCGCCTCAAGCGACTGACTGTGTGGAGTTTGCATGTTCTCCCTCTGTCTGCGTGGGTTTCCTCCGGGTGCTCCGGTTTCCTCACACAGTCCAAAGATGTGCAGGTCAGGTGAATTGGCCATGCTAAATTGCCCGTAGTGTTAGGTAAGAGGTAAATGTAGGGGTATGGGTAGGTTGCGCTTCGGCGGGTCGGTGTGGACTGGTTGGGCCGAAGGGCCTGTTTCCACACTGTAACGTAATCCGTAATCTGACAAGTCTGACTGAAGCAAGGCAGTCTATTCCGCTATAGTCATTTCCAGACCTAGCTGGCACAGAATAAATAGGGAGAGGCTTAATCCTGAACGGCAGACCTAAGTGCACATCATCAAGGGCTGTTTAGAGATAAGTCACATGGAACCTGAACTATGAAAAAACATGGAGTGTCATGTCTGAGCAGCATGGAGCAGCAGAAACAATGAAGGGGAATATGGACAAGTTAGGCAAGGACATGCACCAATCAGTCAAGGAGAAATGTTGTGCCTCACTCAGTGTGAGGCTGGTGTGCCTGAGTTTTGTCAGCCTGCATTCTGTCTAGGGTGAGGGGAAGATGGATAATATTGTGCTACAGTCATTCTTGAAAGGGGGCTGCACTAGTCAGTTTGCTGAGCAAAGAGACCTTGGAGTGCAGGTTCATAGCTCCTTGAAAGTGGAGTCGCAGGTAGATAGGATAGTGAATAAGGCATTTGGTATGCTTTCCTTTATTGGTCAGAGTATTGAGTACGGGAGTTAGGAGGTCATGTTGTGGCTGTACAGGACACTGGTTAGGCCACTTTTGGAATATTGCATGCAATTCTGGTCTCCTTCCTATCGGAAAGATGTTGTGAAACCTGAAAGAGTTCAGAAAAGACTTACAAGGATGTTGCCAGGGTTGGAGGATTTGAGCTATAGGGAGAGGCTGAACAGGCTGGGGCTGTTTTCCCTGGAGCATCGGAGGCTGAGGTGTGACTTTATAGCGGTTTGTAAAATCATGAGGGACATAGATAGGATAAATAGACAGAGTCTTTTTCATGGGGTGGAGGAGTCCAGAACTAGAGGGCATAAGATTAGGGTGAGAGGGGAAAGATATAAAAGAGACCTAAAGGGAAACGTTTTCACACAGAGTGTGGTATGTGTGTGGAAAGAGCTGCCAGAGGAAGTGGTGGAGGCTGGTACAATTGCAACATTTAAAAGGCATTTGGATGGGTATATGAATTGGAAGCGTTTGGAGGGAAATGGGCTGGGTGCTGGCAGGTGGGACTAGATTGGGTTGGGATGTCTGGTCGGCATGGACAGGTTGGACCGAAGGGTCTGTTTCAGTGCTGTACATCTCTATGACTCTATGACTTTAATAATATAAAATAAAAAACTGTGGATGCTGAAGATCTAAAAAACAGAAATTGTTGAAGAAACTCAGCAGATCTGGTGCATTTGTAGAGGGAAAGCAGAGTCACCAGCTCAATTCAGTGTCCCTTTATCAGAACTCAGTTGAAGTTCAGCACAGGGTACAGCTTCCTATGGAAGTTAGTTGGGGAGGAACCCACGTGGGAAACATTGCAAGGTTTCGGACTCTCAGAAGCATGATGGGGTAGGCTGGCATCATGAATGTGTAAGAGAGATATGTCCAATTGCATGACATTACTGCTTCCACAGATCTCCTGAAAGCAGGAGATGGTACCAATAATTCTGACATTCTTCTGGTCATCTTGCTGCCGAGAAGAAGCCACTTGCATTGACTATTCCAACAACAATGGCGAAAGTAACAGCAGAAACTGCCATTGGCTGCAGAGCAGCCTGTAGAGGCACAGCAGCCTCTACAAGGGGCTCACTGGAGACAGTGATTACTGGCTCAAAACCATGTCTCCAGAGTTCGATGTGACAATCTGCATCTCAGACCAGGGCAGTTTTGATGATGGCTCATGATGTCCTGAGTAATGGTCTCCTACATTTACCAACTGCTGCACAAACACCTGTCTCCTCAGTGAGCAGGACAGAATCATATTCCCATGTTCTTGAAGGTGATAGTTGAGGGCAATCAATTTCCATGTCAGTGGATCATTTCCGGGAAACACCAGGGACCTCTCTGGTATCTGACAGACATCCACTCATAAGTGAGTCTTAGAGGTCACTGATGCTCTGTTTACTAGAGCTCACCTCTTTAGGAATTTTTCTTTGGGATGCTGTGAGTCAGGCCTCAGGTACAGGGTGAACCGATGGTACCCATTGATTGTATCCATGTAACACACAGAGCATCATATCAGCATCCAATATCTTCACACATAGACAAGTCTTCCCCTCTTTGTGAAAGTGCTGATCGTCTGTGACTGTACAATGCAGATAAACATCTCTGAACATATCATCTGGGCAGCAGTCCCAGAGTGGAACACTCATCACTCTTCCTTGGCACTGGCAGGGATAATTGGGCACCGACAAGGCCTACCAGCTCAAACCCTCTGCTCCAGACACCAGTCAGGAATCCTCAGACTGAGACCGAGAAGAGGTACAATCCCACGCATGCTTCCACAGGGCCATTGCAGAGCAGCCCATGGGGCTTCCGAAGGTGAGATTCAGATACCTCAGCTAGTCAAGTGGTGCAAGGCAGTACACACCAGAGAGAATGCCTCACATTACCATCATTTGCTGTGTCCTCTGTAATCTGACATGACAATAGAGGGGATGTTTTGGGATAGAATGAGATGGAGCAGAGAGAGGTCTCCTCTGATGCTGAGGCGGCCCAGTTAAGGTCCTGACAAACACAAAGACACCAGGACAATTATCCCATGTGCCAGCGAGAGATACATGATAAACTCACAGGCACCTGGTTCCGGGGAGATTGAGAACATGTGCATGTTTCCATTACTGTTCTGTTGGTTATGGACTAGCTGACCTGGAGGTCACTGGGCCCTTTATTCAGCATACTCACTGTCAGAAAATCATTTCATTTGCACTTTGTTAGCAATGAAAATAAAGATCTTCTATGTGCATGTAATGTGATAACTTTGAGGCAGGAAGCTGAGAGGCATCTAGGCTCTGTATTAAGTGTGAATACCTGTAGCTGTAATAGAGTGAGTACATCCATAAACAGGGGCTTACAGAGGATCCTAGACTAGCCCTCCATTGAAGAGAAGTTTGATCAACCCGGTGAAGTCTACCCAGCTCTGCGATGTCCTCCCAGATATCATTAGTGCCATTCTGCGCTCTCTAGTGCTACAACCCTATAGAATTTTACAAACCTACACTGCACTCTCCCAATGGCTGCACATCATCAGTGAGTGAACTTCCAGTATCAGGAGGTGTATCAATACCAGCCCTTATATATGACCAACCCTCTCCCACAAAGAAATGGTGAGAGTGACCTCTCAGTTGTGTTTTACCGATCTCATGTACTGAGAATGTCTGACCTGGCCATGGGCACACCAGCCACAGGAAAGCCTTAAGCCCCTGCACTTCCTAGATGTCAAGTCAGTTCTCAGCATGAATTGCCTGTGCAGGGCCCAATACATGGCTGTTGTTGAACTAAGTGGACAGATTGTGTATCACTGAACACCTCTGGAGCTTTGTCTGCACTGCCTAAATGTTAGCTGCATGGTTCACTGGGATATGAGAGGGAGTACAGGAATACACATTGCTGATTCAGTGAGACTTTCAAAGGGGTCCCCAGAGAAGGGTAGCATGTGTTTGGAATGGGAGAAGGTGCTGCATTACTTTCAGTGTGTCAGCACCTAGCGACAAATGGAGTCTACATCAAACGTTTAAATGTTGAAAGCGCATATATATTTAGAATGTGCATCAGACAAACACTCTTTCCCAAGAGGGGCCCTTAAAAGGAATCCTTCTTCCTTCCTTCTACCCTTATATTTGGGGGCAGGTCTGTCAGTTTGAAGATAAGTGTGTGCGTTTGGGTTATCAAAGTAAAACTGCTGTCTCAACTGAGTAGACGATCTTTCATTCATCTGCTCTTTAGCATTTCCTTTTTCATATTTACAGAGTCATAGAGTCATAGAGATGTACAGCACTGAAACAGATCCTTCAGTCCAATTCATCCACCAGATATCCCAACCCAATCTAGTCCCATCTGCCAGCACCCAGCCCATATCCCTCCAAACCCTTCTTATTCATGTATCCATCCAGATGTCTTTTAAATGTTGCAATTATACTAGCCCCCACCACTTCCTCTGGCAGCCCATTCCACACACGCACCACCCTCTGCGTGAAATATTGACCTTTATCTGTTTTATAATGTGGCTCATTCTATCTTCTCCCTCCTTTACTTCTGAAACAACACTCAGTAATTAATGTTTGGGGTGGAGGAAGCCTGCTGACCAGGAGGTCTTTCACATGCATCCACTGTGGCCTTGGGGTCTACAGGGCTCCAGGCTGGTGCAAATGCAAATCCAGCAACCACTGAGCACTCTGATGGACCACAGTCTCCATGACAATCGTCACGTTGTCCATGAATGTGACCAGGCTCTCACATGTTGGAGCTACCACAGTAGCCAAAAGATGGACAGACCGCTCTGATTCCCATTCAAGTTTAATGAGGATTCCTGGCATCCCTGCCTGATTGTGAACAGAGTTAACTCTTCAAAAACATTTCTTTGGCTATGAAGTACTATGGGACATCGCCGTGATGGGACATGTTTATATGCATTTTCTTTCTTTCTTAATACAAAGGTAAGCTTTGACCGAAACTAAAAAGCAGTACTGAGCTAAAGCTGGCTGGCTCAAATAGACTGTGCTTAATTTATAATGCTTAAGTTGAGCTCAAACGCTTGTAAAGTGAGATCAACCTTTTCTATTTTACTACAAAAATAACAATGGATGCATCTCTACATTCCAAGTAATTTAAACTTTAGTTAATGAGAAATTAGCTAATGCTGTTTCATGTTTCCATGGCCATTTCTATCCAAAAGGATCATTTCTTCAATGCTAAGATGATTTGAATACAAGAGTTCAAGAGATCCACTTATTTCTGCATATAATTCAAAGCTGACAACTTATGTTTTCTTATGTCATTGGGAAGGGTTCTTAATTCTACAAAACATGGGCCCGAACATGAAGACCAATGATAATAGCAGCAATGAGCACAAGGTTTACATCACATTTAAGTGCATAGGGAAAACATCAGAGCTTTAAAAGTGAATTTAATAAATTAATAACGTATTGCACATACTGTCAGATTGAAGAAAAGTGTATGTTGCTGTCTCAACTGAGTAAAAGATCTTTCATCCATGTGCTCTTTAGCATTTCTTTTTCACATTTGCCTTTTATCTGTTTTATACTGTAGCTCATTCTATCTCCTCCCTCTATTTCTGAAACAGTACTCAGTAAGTGACCAGCAGCTGTGTACAACTTGAACAATTGTGAAATTCTGCAAGATCCCCTTTAGGGGCCACTAGTTAATGAAAACAGCCTGCTTGCTTTGTAGTTCTGGGTCTATTATTTTAGTTTGCTGAATGTAGTTCGTTTATATTTCATTCTTTTATTGATTTTGGAATTATAGGAGTCTGTATAGCGAATAAAAAAATTGCAAAGCAACAAATATTTGAAATGGACAGAATATGCTCAGTAAGCTGGCTCAGCCTTCTCTCTGAGGCTGGGAGAATACTCAGAGGGCTGTGAAGACTCAGGTATTGGAATTCAGTGCAGCTGTGGTCTGTTATGTTTTCCAGAAGGCCACTTGACAGGCATTAAGCAAGTCTTTATAAGATTGCATGAAATCAGCACAGCCATTCCAGGCTACAACTGCTATTACAGGCACAGATGAAAATAACATCAGTTCTTTGTGTTTAAAATGTACCCTGGTTAAAATAAGAAATGTTTAGAGGTTTTGGGGACATTTTGTTGATCAAGACAGCTTGCAGAACATCACAGTGATTTGAAAATCCTTACGGACTATTTTTCTGACGCCTCTTAAGTGTGTGTGAACGAAGCAAAGAAGAGCCTGTGTCTGAGGCGTGATTGTTCTCACAAAATTGAGAGGGGTTCCTGCACCAGCAATGTATTTTCTATATGATTTTTTTTCTTCAAGCAGTTAAAATCTCACAAACTAATAGTCATGCTAAAGGTTGGCTATCATTCTGCTCTAAATTATAGCTGGAGGCCACTTGTAATTAGCTTTAATCAAGCTGTTCATTTACATCTCAGGACCGATTTGAAGCCAGATCCTCTAGCCTCTGAGGTATGGACACTATCATCATGCCACATGGCACTCCTGGAAGTGGGGTGTCCTCTTACCAAGACCAGCCACAGCCTGTTTAATTGTTATTATATAACATATTATAGAGTCATAGAGATGTACAGCATGGAAACAGCCCCGTCGGTCCAACCCATCCATGCCAACCAGATATCCCAACCCAATCTAGTCCTACCTGCCAGCACCCGGCCCATATCCCTCCAAACTCTTCCTATTCATATATCCATCATGCCCCTCATGATTTTATGAACCTCTATATTGTTCTTCAGTGTCTATATAATTCCAATATTATACTATTTATACAAGCGAAGATTTCAGGGCAGGTTACCAATTTTGTACCTACCAGTATTCAAATATCTACAAAACATTTTTAAAATGCTCACAGACAGCAAAAGAATTTTTGCAATATGTATATGTCTGCCATCCATTTGGATTTAGGATCTAATTGCATGGCGGCTTCTGAGCTGGCATTTAAAATCATAAGATACACGTCACTTCTACAAACTAAATGATAGTCAAAATTGTGCTGGATATTAATCAATTATCATGCACCGTTCTCCCTTTAAGAGTCTGCAGTAATTGCACAAGATGATGTAGACATTTCCATGTCTTTTTTTTTGTTTTTCTTGGCCTGGTTTTCTGGACAGAGGTTCTTTTTTACAAAGTAGAGTCATTTTTTACTATTAAGACAGCAATTAACGGTACGGCACAGCTGCCATCCCACCCCCACCCAGTTCAGAATAAGGTAGGCGTCCTCTTTTCTCATTCCTTTTCATCATAAGATTTTAGTGGAGTCATTTGTCAAAATATATCCTAGACTTTCTCATTTTTTGGATGAAAATCAAACTTCTCCTGAAGTTGGCTTGGCTACATTACGTACACTCCCAACTTAAGATTGAAGGCTGGTGAGCTCCCTCTACAGGTACACCATAACATGGCCATCAGAATTCCAAATGGATTGTGCCTTGTTTTAACCAGTATACAAGAAGTGATAGCAGGAGATCCAGCAAAAAATAATAGCTAGAAAGAGTTTGATGTTTACTCAGTATGAGTCTAAACAAGATGTAATAAAAGCTTAAAGAATCCTAAAACAAATTTCACATCTTTCTCTGAAAACATACTGAGCAAACTAAATTTACAAAATATCACACAGAACATGCATTCCTTTCATTTTGGTGTGTCAGAGTATAGTTGTCCTGAAAGCAGTGCTTAATGATGATACTTTAAAATAAAGTTGTCTTTCGTATAATTCTGAATAGATGACTACAATACTGTTAGGTCTCAAACCAAGGCATGTGCATTATTATCCTGACACCATATGAAAGCCTGAATTTTGCGTATTATGTACCAAAGGGCTTAATCCATATTGTTGATAGTCATCTGTTAGAATCAAAGCTCAATTGTGTAATTGTGAAGGTCATATTGCTGTGAATATCAAGCTTTTCTTTAATAACCTGTGGTTGACTTGGTCGGTACAATATACAGAACAACCTCGATTATCCAAATGAGATGGGTGGGGACTATTTTGTTCAGATAACTGATTGTTCGGAAAACTGATCTGATAATAAATGTTTACAGAGATTTTATTTCATTCAAACGAAAAAATGTGTATAAAACACAATATTACTTAAGAATTCATGATACTTTACAAATAAAATCACTTTTTGGCTAGGGTTTGACTGAAGTCTGTGAAACGTTTCGCTGCCATTTTCTTCGGTTTTATTCAGGTTCTCGACATCTTTCTGTTCGTTCCGCCATCCAGACAAACTAAGTGTTGTCCCTCCCTCCTCAGTGACCGCCGAGCCATTAGGGAGAGAGAGACACACACACACACAAAATCAGGGGGAATACAAGAGCGGGGAAAGATTTTTTCACTGACTTCAGTTTCTGTCCTCTCATCAATTTTTTTTAGGAGGATAATGTTTTCCTTAGATTTTCCTTCCGTTTATTTTCACGTGTGCTAACTCACTACAATTTGCTCTCCCCATCAAAAAAAAAGTTATATTAAATTGTCTTGTCAGCTGAAAGATATCAAACTACTTTTTGTTTTTGATTTAAAAAGTCATCATGGGATGACGGGAAGAAAAAGCAACGGAAACAAAATTGTGAGCGAATTTTTTGACTTAACTCTCAGGAGAATGAGCTGGCTTGCAAAATAGAACGAGTTAATGTTGAGAAGGAATCTTGCTGTTAGAGAGTACAGCCCAGGCTTACACATATGTTGTACTTGTGTGTTCACAGTCACAATCCTTTGTCCTTGGGGAGAATAAATATCGGACAGCCTTTTTATAAAAAGTGTAAGACTTAACTCTAACATCATGCCTTGAGTATATATTTGAAGTTAATTATTTGTTAAAGCATACTTGCATCTATATTCCTGCTCAAATTTACAAAATGATGCATTAAATTGGATGAGGAATAGGATTTTCCTACTTCAATTGAAATGCATGTACATGAACCTTGAAATCTTGTTCAGATAATCCAAAATTCGGATAATTGATGTTTGGATAACCGAGGTTGTTCTGTAATGAGTACAGTATATTTTCATCCAGTGTAGATATGTTTTGATACAGGCATTCAGAAACATCTGTGAAGATGCTTACCATTTAGAATCACTACATAAGATATTTTAGTCGGTGATGAAGGAAGCCAAATTAGTGACTAGAGTGTTATTTGGTAGTAATTATTGTTTATCATTCCCTTAATAATTCATTTACCATGAATGAATGAGCTCTAACTTTTCTCGGTGTGTCTAGTTGAAAATTAGTGGGCACGTACACCAGTTCATGCCATTGCATCTTTACCAAGGAAGTAAATGCTGCCCCAGGCTATGATAACCGAGGAGGAAACTCTTTTGGATAAGTTGTTGGTACTTAGAACTGTCAAAAAACTTGGATCAGATGATTTGCATCCAAGGATATTGAAGGAAGGATGAATGGAAATGGCAGAGGCCCCGGTTGCAAATTTTCAGTCTTCCCTGACCTTTGGTTTGGTGCCAGAATACTGGAGAATTGTAAACATTACTACTTTGGTCAAAACAGTTTGTAAGAATAAGCCCAGCAATTAAGATCAGTCATTTTTACTTCAGCACTGAGGCAACTTCTAGCAACAATAATTTGGGGTGAAAATAATTTGTCACATGGACAAATTTGTGTAATTAGGGAGAATCAGCACAAATTTCTTGAGGAAAAAGACTTTTTTATTTAGCTAACTTGCTGGAATTCTTTGATAGACTACTACCCATTGCCCATGGAATAAAAGGGACAGCAGAATCTTGCTTAGAAAATGTTTGAACGATATGAAACAGAGTGGAATGGTTAATGGATATTTTTCAGACTGAATGAAGATTTATAGTGTGTTCCCAGAGTTGGTATGGGACTGGTACCTTTCTTAATGTATACCAAGGATGTATATCTGGATGTGCAGGGGACAAATTCAAGTTTTGCAGATGATACAAAATTTGGGAGAATTGTAAACTGTGAAGAGAAAATATAGAATGGGCGGCACAGTGGCACAATGGTTAGCACTGCTACCTCACCGAGCCAGAGACCCGGGTTCAATTCCCGCCTCCGGCGACTGACTGTATGGAGTTTGCACATTCTCCCCGTGTCTGCATGGGTTTCCTCCGGGTGCTCCGGTTTCCTCCCACAGTCCAAAAATGTGCAGTATAGGTGAATTGGCCATGCTAAATTGCTCATAGTGTTAGGTGTAGGGGAATGGGTCTGGGTGGGTTGCGCTTCGGCGGGTCGGTGTGGACTTGTTGGGCGGATGGGCCTGTTTCCACACTGTAAGTAATCTAATAATAAAAAAGGACATGGACAAGTTGGTGAAGTGAGCAGATAGGTAACAGATGAAGTGTGAGGTGATACATTTTCTGAGTAAGAAGATGGAGAGATGGTGTATAGTAATGGGTGTTGAAGAGCAGAGACACATAAGTGTGAATAACCATAAGTCACTAAAAGTGGCAGGACCGGTGAAGAATGCTGATAAATGCTGATGGGGGGGGCACATCACTGCCACTAAGTACTGAATACCGCACCAGATTCAATAAGCTCCATTCTTAATGCCAGGAAAACTGTCAAGTACTATTCTTCACTGCTGAGTGCAAAATCCAGTTCAGAATTTTTGGAGACACATGTCATTAATAGCTAATGAAAGTACAACAGAATGGAAATATATTTAAAAAATATACGTTCATATCTTGTTTAATAAATTGTTAAAGCATTTAGAAATGCATTGACTTTTGCTCAGCTATATTCAGGCTTCAAATACATATTAAGATTTTAACTTTTCAGTTCCTTTTCTCAAAATTATGACACAGCTATCTATCAGATGTGGTCTTGCAGGAGATCAAGAGAACAAATATGGGTCACATGTGAAGCACAAAAAGATGTTTTGCATATGTGACCCAAGGATATGACTCACCCATGGAAATTGCCTCCATTTTCCATATAATTCCCCAGTGCATTGAAGGCTTACAAGATTCCCGAGTAGTCTCTAAAGTATAACACAGCCAAAGGTAATATTGAAGATTGACAATGAAAACTGAATTGGCCTGACAAAATCCCATCACTGCATTTCAATGCCAACACCAGAAAGTTTGTTTTCTGAGCACTAAAGAAGGCATGAGTTCAAGTTCCAACTTCACCAGAAGTATGCCATATTACATCCAAACAGATCCTACAAGCTATTGGGTCTTGGCAGAGCCATCAGCATAAGATCTTCTGAAGACATTTTCCAAGGATCCACAAGTTCCAAACTCCTGTGTGACTTAGCTCCCTGGATGTTGTGGTAATGTTTGCCTTTCTTGATAGTGTTGGATGATGAATGATGTCAGCTATCATTTGTACAGAATTGGATAACTTACAGTAATTTGATAAACTGAAAGGTTGAATGAGTTGTTGCACAAGAATTTCTCACAGTTCAGCTTAAGAAGACGGTGAATATAAAATTGATGCCCCACTGTGCCATTGCCGATGTTTTTTTATTCACTCATGGGATGTGGGCATCACTGGCTGATAGTATTTACTGCCCATCCCTAGTTGCCCCTTGAGAAGGAGGGAGTGAGCTGCCTTCTTGAACCTCTGCAGTTCATATGCCATGGGGAGACTCACAATGCCCTTAGGGAGGGAATTCCAGGATTTTGACCCTGCAACAGTAAAGGAAAGACGATATATTTCCAAGTCAGGATGGTGAGTGGCTTGGAGGGGAACGTGCAGGTGGTGGTTTACCCATGTATCTGCTGTCCCTGTCTTTCTAGGTGGAAGTGGTCCTGGGTTTAAAAGGAGTTGTCTAAGGATCTTTAGTGAATGTCTGCAGTGCGCTTTGTAGATAGTACACACTCTGCTACTGAATGTTGGTAGTGAAGGGAATGGATGCTTGTGGATGTGCATATTAAGCGGGTTGGTGCAGGATGGTGTCAAACTTGTTAAGTGATGTTGGAGCTGCACCCATCCAGGCAAGTGGGGAGTAGCCCATCACACTCCTGGATTGTGTCCTGTAGTTAGGCTTTAGGGAGTCAGGAGGTGAGTTATTTTCTGCAGTATTCCTAATTTCTGACCTGATCTTGTATTTAAATGGCAAGTCCACTTGAGTTTCTGGTCAATGGTAACCCCAAGGATATTGATAGTGGGGGATTCAGTGATGGTAACGTCATTGAATGTCAAATGGTGGTGGTTAGATTGTCTCTTATTGGAGATGATCTTTGCCTGGCACTTGTGTGAGGCGAATGTTAGTTGCTACTTGTGAGCCCAAGCCTGGGTATTGTCCAGCTCTTGTTGCTTTTGAACATGGACTACTTGAGTGACTGAGGAGTCGCAAATGGTACTGTACATTGTGCAATCATCCCTACTTCTGACCTTATAATGGAGGGAAGGTCATTGAAGTAGCAGCTGATGATGTTTGGGCTTAGGACAGTACGCTGAGGAACTCCTGCAGAGATGTCCTGCAGCTGAGACGATTGACCTCTAACGACCACAACCACCTTCCTCAAACCAGCAGAGAGTTGGCCCCCCTGATTCCTATCGATTCCAGTTTTGCCAGGACTCCTTGATACCACACTCAGTCGAATGCAGCCTTGATGTCAAGGGCTGTCACTGTCACTTCACCTCTAGAATTCAGCTCTTTTGTCCATGTTTGAACCAACACTGTAATGAGGTTAGGGGCAGAGTGGCCCTGGTGCAACCCAAACTGAGCATTACTGAGCAGGTTATTGCTGAACAGGTGTTGCTGTGATAATGTAAAGTTCACAACTTTAATGATTTCATGGATTGAAAGAATCAGCAATAACCCTGTCTGATATAAATTGTTTCTCGAGATAACGGTGACAAAGACAAGCTGTTGCACAGAGATTGAAAGCAATTAGCCATGTCTTGGCAAGATTACATAAACAAAGCTGCATTGACATCTGCCTGAGAAACTGGATTCATTGTAGGCACAAAAGACAAGGATTGCCTTGCAGAAGAATTTCAGGAGTTAATTACAGGAAAACAAAGCTGTGTTTTAAACAGACATCTAACTCCAAACGTAACAAGGAACAGAGGAGCTACTTCTGATCAGAAGATAAGCTCCAGACTTGATAATTCCAGAAGTGTTGGGGATGAAAGAATCTATTGAATCATCAATGATGTCACACCACCATGGGGCTGGAGTCACATATAAGCCAGAACAGGTAAGGATGGAAGATTTCCTTCCCTGAAGGCTATTAGTGAGCCAGATGGGTTTTTCTGATAATCAACAATGACTCCACAGTCATCAGCAATTTCTTAATTCCGGATTTTTTGAGAGACAGAGATGTGAGGGAGTAATTATAGAATGATAAGTTGACATGAGCAGTCAACATTACAAATGTGTTTTAAATTATCAAACATAATACAAAATATGAAATAGGAAAAAAATTTGTGCAGAAGGGGAAATGTCTCTGCACGTGAAGAATTTAATCTATTGTGGACAGACAGCCCTGAGCCTTAAACTGATATCTTTCTGCACAGAATTCAAATATTACTCTTATTTTAAAATATCAAAATCTCCCAAGAAGAAGAAAACAATTTTATTCTTCAATGTAAACAGAGTTAAAGGGTTACTTTAAATCGGACAAGATGATAGGAGTAGAAGAAAACCATTGTAACTAATTACCTATTACCTGTTAATAGAGTTATGACTGACCCTTCCATCAACCCATCCACACTGACCATGTTCCCAAACTAAACCAGTCCCACCTGCCTACACTTGCCCCATGGAAATCAGGGTTGGTACCTGGCAAATGCAGCTTGCTGCCTGCTGTGAAGCACCTTCATGTTGGACTCAGGGCACAAATATCTCAGGTCACACTCCATGGGCACCAGCCACATGCACCCCATGGCAATGGACATTGATGTGCCACCTTCTAGGAACTCTCATGGAACACTTCCAATCCACTTGTTGGACATTACTGCACTTCAATGCTGCATCTGAGGCTGCATCAGTAATTATAACTGTAATGCTGCCATAAGGACTTCGGTTGACGCTCTGTCTCTGGGCTCTTTGCTCATTGTTACAGCACTGACTCCCTCTGAGCCAACCTGAATGCTCACTGCAACCCAGCCTGGCCTTGCCTTGACTGGAAGCTTCCCTATGAAGAGAAACATAGTTAACAGGATAACATAGATTCAGCAACCAGATTGCAGTTTAAACCAGAGATTTTGCAGCATTTCATATATTCCCCACTCACCAACTGAGCCACCGAGGAAGCTGATTGTCTCTTTAATACATGTGGCATTGCTACGAGTAAACATTTAGAAAACTGGTAAGGTTATTACTTGGTAAATATATTGCTAAAGAACTGATCCAGATGTTTAATCATTAATTTGAAGATGGAAAAGTGATAGAAGTGAAAACGTAAAATCTGTACTTTTGAGAAACATAGGCACCTAACACAGTACAACAGGAGAAACATAGGCACCTAACACAGTACAACAGGAGAAACATAGGCACCTAACATACTACAACAGGAGCGAAGAAGTATCATTCATATCTGAAACTCATACCGGATGAGTTAAAAGTTTTTTTTTCCTAAAACTACTTCCTTGATATATTTGTAAATCAGATTTAATATTCCATCTTGTACTGCTTCAGGTGTTGGAGTTCTAATTTGAGCCTAAAATATTCACTTGTTTTTTTCTAATATTGAAGTACTATCAGGTAATCAAGAAAACATCCTCTCAACATCCAACCTGTCAAAGCCTGTCAGGTTCTTTTTTTTTAGTCAAGTTACCTTTCTCTCATATAAACTCCAGTGGATAAGTGCCTAGTCTGTCTAATGTTTCTTCGTATTCCATGTACCAGTCTGGTAAATATTCTCTGAACTGTTGCAAACACATTTTGAAACAATACTATGCACAGTACTCCAGATGTGGTCTCACTTACACCCTGTGTAACTGAAGCATAACTTCCCAACTTATGTATTCAATTTCCTTTGTAGTAAATGATAGCATTCTATTAACTTTCCTAACTGCTTGCTATACAAGCATACTGATCTTTTATGAATGCACCGGAACAATCCTTTTACGTCTAAGAGCACTGTAATTTCCCAACATTCAGTTAATATGCTCCTTTTCCACTCTTCCTGCCAAAATAAACATTTTTCCACTTTATACTCCATTTGCCAATCACTTAGCCTACCTATATCATTTTTAACTTCCTTGCATCCTCTTCACATTTCATTTCCCAATTGCATTTATGCCATTAGCAAATTTGACAATAATGTCCTTCATCCAAATCATTTATATACAATTGTAAACAGTTGAGATCCCAGCACTGAATGTTGTTGCGCCCTATTCATTACATCCTGCTAACTTGGAAAAAAACCCTTTTAAACCTACTCTTTGATGTGTTGGCAAGCTGAATGTTTATCTAAGTCAATATGCTACCTCATATATCAAGAAGTTTGAGTTTCTGGAATAACTTTTCATATGACATACTACTAAATGTCTTCTTGAAATCTAATACAGGACATCCATCAGTTTCCCTTTATCCATTGCACATTACATCCTCAAAAATCTCCAATAAATTGGTCAAACTCAATTTTCTGTTCACAAAGCCAGGTTGACTCTGTCTTACTACGTTGAACTTCTCTAAGAGACCTGTTGTAACTTCTTTAACAACAGATTCTAACATTTCCTCAATGTCATATGTTAAACTAACCAGCCTGTGGTTTCATGCTTTCTGTTCCCCTTCCTTTTCGAATAAAGGAGTTACATTCACTACCTTTCAATCTAAGGAAACCTTTCTCAGATCTATAAAGTTTTGGAAAATGAACCCCAATGCATCAAATATCTCAATAGCCACTTCTTTTAAGACCATAAGATGAAATCCATCATGACCCTGGTCAGTTGCTAGCCTAAAACTACAATAATTTAGTCAGTGCCACTTCTCTGGTGAGGAAGGTTCCCTTAGATTGAGAGAGAGAAAAACCAAAAGTAGTGGTCACAGGGAACAATATAGTTTGAAGGATTAATACTGATCACTGCAGCAGAGAGCATGAGTGCAGATGGCTATGTTGTCTGTGTTGCCCTACTTGAATGACTTCCTGTACCATGGTACCATAGTCAGTTGGCTTATCCACCTGGAGCCCCCAATCTGATCCAACCAGGCTGAAGGGACTTAAAATTTGATGGATAATTGAGATTCCCTTGGTTCCTTGCTTCTACACAGTCACACACATTTTTTTGATGATTTATTTACTTGTGGGATGTGACTGGCTGGCCAGCATTTATTTCCCAGCCCTAGTCACCCTTGAGAAGGTGGTGGTGTGTTGCTTTCTTGAACCACTGCAGTCCACCTGATGTGGACTGACCCACAATACCATTTAGGAGAGAATTCCAGGATTTTGGCCCAGTGACAGTGAAGGAACAGCAATATATTTCCAATGTCACACTTTCCTGTCCCTGAACACAAACCAAACGAGAAGACCCTATTTAAGAGATTTTGCTGCCTCCTGGTAAAAGGAAAGTAGGCAATGCTCCCCTCCCCCCCGCCCCCGATGATTCAGTTTCCAGCTCATAAACTCTGATCCAAAGCTTTTGTTACTCACTAAACAACTCACTTGTTCTCCTGTAACAGAGGAAGAACCAATTCATGGAGAATGAAAATATTCAGGAAAGAAAGAATAAAAACAAGAACAATGGGGTGCCTTTTTCCTTTCTCCCCCGGTCTCTCTTAACCTTCTACTCCCAGCACTCTGCTGTACGTCACACTCAAGGTAATTGGCTAGTTTTATACGTTCCTAAGAAAAAGGACCAGTAAAAGTTGGAAGTGTAGTGGACAGCGAAGAAAGTTACCTCAGAGTACAACGGGATCTTGATCAGATGGGCCAATGGAATTTAATTTAGATAATTGCGAGGTGCTACGTTTTTGAAAGGCAAATCAGGGCAGGGTTTATACACCTAATGGTAAGGTGCTGGAGTGTGCTGCTAAACAAAGAGACCTTGGAGTGCAGGTTCACAGTTCCTTAAAAGTGGAGTTGCAGATAGATATGATAGTGAAGAAGGCATTTGGTATGCTTGCCTTTATTGGTCAGTGCATTGAGTATAAGAGTTGGGAGGTCATGTTGCAGCTGTACAGGACATTTGTGAGGCCACTTTTGTAATAAAGCATGCAATTCTGATCTCCTTCCTATCAGAAGGATGTTGTGAAACTTGAAAGGGTTCAGAAAAGATTTACAATCATGTTGCCAGGAGTGGAGGATTTGAGCTTTAGGGAGCAGCTGAACAGGCTGGGGCTGTTTTCCCTGGAGTGTTGGAGACTGAGGGTGACTTTATAGAGATTTATAAAATCATGAGGGACATAAAATCATGAGGGTGATAGACAAGGTCTTTTCCCTGGGATGGGTGAGTCCAAAACGAGAGGGCATAAGTTTAGGGTGAGAGAGGAAAAATTTAAAGGGACCCAAGGAATAACTTTTTCATGCAGAGGGTGGTGTGGGTATGGAATGAGCTTCCAGAGGAAGTGATGGAGGCTGGTACAATTACAACATTTAAAAGGCATCTAGCTGGGTATATGAATAGGAAGGGTTTGGAGGGATATGGGCCAAGTGCTGGCCAATGGGAGTAGATTAATTTAGAATATCTGGTTGGCATGGGTGAGTTGGACCAAAGAGCCTGTTCCCTTTCTGTACATCTCTATGACTCTATGATCAAATTTTCAAGAAACTGGTTTCAGCTCCTTCCACAGGGTATCTTGTTATAACCCTGCTTAAAGTTTGCAATGTTAGAATTAATACTACAGAAGTCAATTAAATGACAAAAACAAAAATACATTTTGATTTTTAAAAAAATCTTAGAATTATGGAAAATATTTGCTTGGATACTGCAATTAATTCCAATTACAGTGGAATCTTTCCATTGGATGAGTTAAGACGGCTACATGTATTGAACATTTAGCCACATAACCTGAAATGGATCAATTTGGAAATATGCATTTTTGTCTGCAAGTAATGTTATTTGAGTTTTCTTGTAGAGCCTACAGGATATTGTGAGAAAGAGACAACTGAAACTGGCAGGACGTATATTTTATCTCCTAGATTTAGGCACTGCCAGAATGGAAATTGTACGGAAACTACCAGATGGAGAAAAGAGAGAGAACCAGCCAAAGAAGATTTGCTGAGAGACATTGAAAATAGATCTTCATGAGTGGGGGTGGGTGCGGGGGGATAACCACCTGGGAGTGAAACAATAGGGATTCCAATGGACTGGGGCTGGTTCTGGAGCTTTGTTGCCCAATATCCCACATGGGAGTGGACGAATTAAATCTAATTAAGTCTCCCTATGAAGCTTTGCAAAGCCATGTGTGAATAGTCATACTGTAAAAAATGCTAGCAATTTTCAATACATACTGCATCATTAATAAGAGTTGAATGTTCAACACATATTTATAAAAGTGGACTTCAACTTTCTCATGTTTTCCTTGGATCCTGAGCATTGGATCCTGAGCAAAATAAACATCAACTAGACTCTTATAATTGTGCATGTTCTAGAAAGTTCAGCTCAGATGTCCAGAGCCACACATGGTGCTTTTGTGAAAGTGAGCATATTTTATTTCAAATCTAGTTTCTAGCTGTATAAATTAACCAAAAATTAAAATTATCTTACCTCTCAAGAATTTGGCAACTGGATGTTAATGGCAGTGACACAGAGTGAATTTGAACCAAGCACTTTATTGCCATACCTGTGTCTTAAGATCACATTTCTAATTAGTAATTCTGAATTTCCTCAGGAAATACCACAAAGGACATCCTGTCCAACCTTATTGGGAGAAGCAGAATGGAACATATCAGCCATTTCACTTGGAAAAAGATGCATATTCCTGCCAATTTCTTGGGGAACAGGAATGCCTGCACTAGCCGCAGCGTTATACTTGTCATTGTTGTAAAGTAAAACCTTACAAATCACTTCCCTACTTTAACTTGGATTGTGAACATTGGAATTGCTGGATGAAAAATAATGAAAATTCATCTACACTGCCTTCTCCCTCCTAAGATGGCAGCAGACGACACTTCAGCCAGAGATCCGTCGGTTTCTTTCCTTTTTTTCCCTTTTCTTTTCTCTTTTGGGTTTTTCTCCTTTCTACCTTCTCAGCAATGATCTGAACATGCGCCCTCAGCGCAGCATTGAACTCTCAGCTTCAGCATGGACTCGAACACCCGGCCTCAGCATGGACTTGAACCTGACCTCAGGGTGAATCCAGTGTGGAAGCCTACCTGCCTGGCATGGCTGTCTCCCAGCCTGACGTGGCAGACTCTCGGCCTGGCATGGCAATGTCCCGGCCTAGTGTGGCAGTGTCCAGGCGTGATGTGATGACCTCCCAGACTGGCGTGGCTGTCTCCCGGCCTGTCATGGTAATCTCCTGGCCTGGCATGACGATCACCCGGCCTGGCTTGGCTGTCACCTGACCTGTCTGGGTGATCTGCCGGTCTATCATGGCGATCTCCCAGCCTGGCATGGCAGTCTCCCAACCCGGCATGGTGATCTCCCAGCCCAGTGTGGTGGTGTCTCGGCCTGCCATGGTGGTCTCTTGGCTTGGCATGGCTGTCTCCTGGCCCGGCACAGTGGTCTCCCAGTTCAGCATGGTGGTGTCTCAGCCTGGTGTGGTGGTATCTTGGCTGGCATAGCAGTCTCCTGGCCCAGTGTAGTGGTCGCCTGGCCCAGTATGGTGGTCACTGGCCCAGTGTGGTGGTCGCCTGACCCATTATGGTGGTGTCTCGGCGTCCCAGCATGGCCTCAGAGTGGAATTCTGGTCTTGAGGTGATTCCAGAGCGGTCTCCCAGCCTCAAGAGCCTCAAGGTGAAGCCCAGCATGGTCTGGAGTCAAGGCCCAGAGTGGACTTGAGGCTAACTGCCAGTATCGACTGGGCTGGAAGGACTGCTATTCTGAACATATTATTTCTTTATTTTTCTAATTTATTCCTATGAAGGGTAATGCTGGACATTTTATTTCTTTATTTATTTCCTCAAGACTTTGTAGTTAAGAATCTATTTCAAGGTACCTTTGTATCTAAGATACCAAGGTAAGAAGCAGCTCATTTGAGTACATGTGACAATAAAGCTAATTCTAATTCTATCAGCTTGGTAATTGTGTGGCAATATGCAAAATCGTAGAATGGGTGTATCAAATGCAAAATAATATTGACAAATATAAATTGTTGTATCTTGGTAGGCATAGGAATCTTGAAAAATAAAAGTCTGAATTGATATAATGATAAAGGGATCTAAAAGCATAATTTCAAAATCAATTAGAAGTAGCCATGAAGGTTAAAAAGATCCATAGAAAGTGCAAACAAAGCACTGAGGTTCAATTCTAAAGGAACTCAAAAGCAGAGAATTTATACTCAAGTTACATTGAACCTTGGTCAGACCATGCATATGTAGAGGTGCAGCTCTAGTCTCAATATCATTAAAAGGATGTAAAAGAACTGGAGAGTACTAAGGAAAATGAACAGATAAGAGTGGAACAGAGAGAGTCCAACTCTCAGGAAATACTGGTCTACTTTGGAGTTAAATCCTCTAGAAAAGAAGAGACTGAGAAATGACCTAATAGTGATCTATAAAATTATGAATATTTTGATCATATAGAGTTTTTCCACTTGGGCAAAGTCCAAAAGCAGGTCCTACATAGAAACTAAGAAATTCAAGAAAAATGCCTTTATTCACCAAGAATTGAGTTTCACATGCTCACTGCTGCATCAGACAGTTGAGGTAAATCGTAAACTTTGGTAAATTGAAGGATAACCAAGTAAGTACATAAAGGTGAGAGTAGTATGATATGTTGACAGGGTCAGATGAAGTATGTGGAGGAAGATTTTGTGAAGAACAAACATTGGCAAAGACCTAATAGCCTGAATGGCCTTTTTCTGTCCTGTAAAATTCTGTATAACAATAATGGGGTTGTTGACTGAGCAGTTTGTGGCAGCAGTTGGTAAAACATCAATCCCTTGGCCAAAAATCACTGAGGGACACAGACCACAGAAGAAGGAGGGCAGTATAGCGTGGGGATCACAAGTGACAGTAGCAAGATCAAGGGAGTACTTTCAGTAACACACCCATGTCTCAATGTTAGGTCCCTTAGGGACTCCCTGCCCCTCAAAGCCCACAAGAAAATCCATTAGGTTTGCCATTGGGTGAATCCATCAATTGTCCATTTCAGGGTTGCAGTTAGCAGTGGACAGTGGAGTCCATCCCTGAGTCCCCATATGCCCTTCTAGATCAAGTGCCTACCAAACCCCAACACCAAATTCAATTTGGGTAAGGAAATTACATTCCAGCCAATGTTTCAGCAAATGGGTTTTGTGTTCACAACTCTGGCCTGATCAAGGTAATACAATTTGTCACAGCCTATATTATGTAGTGCCTTTATATTCTTAAAAATAGCAATGATATCACCAAGCAGGAATCACAACATTGAAGACTGAGAATGCCAAAGTCTGACTGTGTAGAAGGTGACATAATTGACCTATCCTGTATCAGCAAGATTATAAGAAGAAGGCCCTAAATTAATGCTTTCAGATTATGTCCAGATCTGTATGTCATTAGCACACAGTTTGCACACCTACACTTCTAGCTTAATGTTTGGATCCTTGCTTCAAGGCCAAACCATCCTACCAATTTTTACCAATTTTTCAGGTCATATTCTTCTAACCAAACAAGTAAAACTAATATGTTTCCATTTTCACCAGTTTGGTTGTAATAGATTCCAAATTATTCTTTCTCAACTGAAAACAAGAAATGCTGGAGATCGCAACAGGTCAGGCATCATCCATGGAAAGAGAGCAAGCTAATGTTTCGAGTCTAAATGACTCTTCGTCAGAGCTCTGATGAAGAATCTTCTAGACTCGAAAAGTTAACTTGCTTTCTCTCTATGGATGCTCCCTGACTCACTGTGATCTCGGCATTTCTTGTTTTCAGTACAGATTCCAGCATCTGCAGTATTTTGCTGCAATTCATTCCCAAGTTGTTTTCAATATTAATCTTTTTTGGAGCTTTTACAGATTATTCAATTATTGGACAAAGAATGGAACTTGAAGAATCTAGTTATACTCATTGGAATCTTAAACAATTTAAATAAAGTCTGAAGATGCTAAATTGAAATGTCAAGCTGTTGAAGGGAATTGGAAAAAAGTAGGCAGGAATATTGACTAACTGGTAACATTAAAATATAGTGGAAAAAAATATTTACAAGGATTTTGACGAAGTTTAATCTTATTCTAAATTGCTGTACAACATGATTTTATCCTTTGCACAGGCAGAACAGTATATATGCATACCAAATGGTAGCTGGAAATATATGCAATAAGGCAAAAATAATCTATTTGAGGCATCATCGAAACTTAAGAGGAATGAAACCAAAACGACCTATTCACTTTCTTGGTCATCCTATTGTCCAAACCCACGTACATTTTCAATTCAAACTGTGGAATGGAACAACAATCAAGTGGTAACCTATCCTCACGATTACACAGTTCTCTCAGAATTACTTAGCTCTGTTTTTATATGGACTTCTTATTTGATTAGGTGCAAAGATAGTTTCATGCCAATTCGTCTTTTAGTTGTTCATGGGATGTGCATGTCACTGGCTGGAAGACATTTATAACCATCTTTGGTTGCCCAGGGAAAGCAGAATTAAGTTTCCTTGAACAGCAATATTGTGGTGTTGGCCCCTATGGTGGGGATGAATAACGATTACATCATTTTGACTCAGCAATAACAAAGAAACAGGCAGAGGTAGGCTCATGCCAAGATTGTGAGTGGATTGAAGGGGAACAAGAAATGATGGAGCTCCCTGAGCTGCTTTGCTCCTGGTTTTTTTGGTGGTAAAGGTTAAAGGGCAGGAATAAACAAGATGAATTGCCTCAAGTGGATGGAAAATATTGCAATGGCAACATTTCTATTGGAGACATTGAGTTCAGCAGAAATGCATGGAATAGAAGGATGACCCAATTTTTAAAACCACATCAAAATCCTATCAAGTCTGGAAATTTGAAATGAGAAAGTAAATTGCTGGAAGAACTCAGCAGCTCTAGAAGCATGTGTGGAGAGGGAAACAGTTAACATTTCAGGTAGTGACCTTTGATCAAAATCAGATCAGATTATCGAAAATCATTTTGTGTTTTAGCATCACTGCAATTTTTAAATGAGCAACAATTTCCCATTAATCTGGCAGGAAATCTCATCTGTAGTGTGCAATCCCAGCCTATTAAGGGCAATAGAATAAATACTTTTGTTTTAAATGTTGAATTGATGACACTTAGCCTGCAGTTTACATATGTGTATGTTATGAGTCACTTTCCTAGATTGCATTTGCTACAGCACATTCCTCTAGGATTAGTCAGGTCAGACATATTGGGAGGGGTTATTGAGCTTATTCCCCAGGCAGCACTGTTCCAGTATGTTCTGTATAATGGGAAACTATGCTGGCTAGTTTACACAATTTCCTAAAGGCACCCAATTCCCTCTTAACACCATGTGTATTGTTACTGCTGCCAATTCTGTAGTCATCTTTCTAAAATTTAATCCACTACTTACAAACCATGACTGCAGCAGCACTAGAGAAAGAATTACAAGCAGAAATCAAAATGGTTTTATATATTCCACAGATCTGTTTGCTTCAAATCGCAATGCTCAATACATGCTAACACCAGGGACTTGTGAAGAAAAGCAAAAACATTTCTGATGGTGAAATGCATCACTTTCTCCTGTCAAAGATTTATTTAGTTGTCCTGCAGCCTCTCAACCTTCTGGGTCTCTGCTCCCATCTAGCTCTGGCCTCTTGAACATCATGATTTTAAGTGCTTCCCCATTGATAGCTGTGCCTCCAGGTGTCTGGTGCCTGATATAAGTTCTGGAAATCTCCCATTAAGCACTTCCCTTCCCTACACCGCACCCCCACCCCACCCCCGCACCTACCATTTCTCTCATCTTCATCTCACATTTATGATGCTTCTTAAAGCATACCTCTCTGAGAAACATCTCAGCATCTCACTCTTACGTGGTTCGCATCAAGTTTATTCTGTTCCTTCTAAGGAACTAATAGTTTAAAGATGCTGCATAAATCTTGGGATTTACACTTGGGCTATTAGTTAAGTAAATCCTCATGCATATTTTTATTGAAAGAAAAAAGAGATTTTTTAACATTTTTTACAAAATTACAAAGTAATACAAACAAATATAAACACTTATATGCAATTAAATATATATATAAAAAATAAATAATAACCAAAACACAACAAAAGAAAAAAAAGAGAAACAAAAACTCAGCTAACTACTAATCTATCCTACAAACAAACAATGCATAAAATAACGTATCTTACATTACTAGTAAGAAATAACGTAATAATTAAATAATTAACTATGTACACAAAATGGATTAACATCGAGTCATAATAAAACCTGTATTTATATGGGATTCCTCCCCGGGGGGGCCCCCTGGACCAGCCAGAACCACTCCCACAGCTAGACAAAAGCACTTGACAATATGGTCGAAATATCTGTGTCTATATAGTTCAAAAAGGGCTGCCATCTTTTATAGAATAATTCAGTTTTTTGGTGCACCATATTTGTGAGGAAGTCAAGGGAGATTCATTCCATGAATATGCCAATTCGAAAGTCCTGGAGGGCCCTCAGCTACCCAATTTTCTAAGATATTTTTCCTTGCACAGAAAGAGAGAATGGAGAATAATTTCCTCCCATGCACATCCAGGGAGGGCAGATTTGAAAAGCCCAGGAGAAGAGACACTGGATCCAATCCAATCTCCGTTTCCAAGATTTCTGTCAGAGCATTCGCCACTCCCAGTATTTGCGGATCTTATGACATGTCCATAAACAGTGCGTGAGAGTGCCCACTTCTTTTTTACATTTAGGGCACATTGAGGATATTACTACCCTAAATTTTGCCAGTCGTTCCAGTGCTATATGAACCCTGTGGAGTTTCTTTAATTGAATAGTTTGAGTTCTATTACAAATAGAGATTTTTCTGGCATTTTCCCAGATGTCCTCCCACATTTCTGATGGGATTTCTAACCCCAATTCCTGGTTTCAGATTTTAAACAGTTATTCCATGTCTTTCGATACCTCGTTATGTAATGAGTGATAAAGCGTACTGACCGAGAATGGACCCATTGGCCATAGTACTCTTCTCTCCCTATCCGATTTGTAGGGACTGTCTAATAATGTGGTCTTCTTCTGTATATAATCTCGTATTTGGAAATACCGATAAAGGTCTCCATTAGGCAGTCCAAACGTCTGGTGCAACTGCTCAAAAGACATCATAACCTCCCCATCAAATAGGTCCCCTAAGCAAGAGCCACCTCTGGACTCCAGATTTTAAATGTAGCATCTGTCAGCCCTGGCTGAAAACCCCTTGCTATAGGAGTATAAGGAGAGGTTTTTTGTAAGTTGCCCTCATCTTGCCACATTATCCTCCAGGCTTTAATTGTATTTAATACAATATGGTTTTTACAATAGTCCATAATAGCTCTCATCTTATCTAAAAGTAAAAGATTGATGAGGGGATACTTTGCTTGGGAGGTCTCGATATCTAACCAAATTGATTGTGGGTCACAAGAGACCCAATCAGTTACATAGCCTAATAGAGAGCTCAACTGATACCTCCTAAAGTCTGGAAAATCCAGTCCCCCCCTTGCTAATGGAAGCTGCAGCTTCTCTAATTTGATAAGGGACCGTCTATGATTCCAAATAAAGGAACTAAGCCAGCCATGTAGTTTATGTAACGTCAGTCTCGGCAACATCAAAGGGAGCATTCTCATAGGATATAAGAGAGGAGGCAGCATATTCATTTTAACCAGAGCTCCTCTGCCTAACCAGGATATTGGGAGATCTCCCCAGCATTGACATTCCTGCCTTATTTTCTCTAGTAGGTGTATAAAATTGGCTTTATACAGCTGACCAAATACTGGGTGTGATAAAAATACCTAAGTATAGAAAACCCTCCAGTGACCACCGAAAGGGAAAACAAGATCCGTCCGATAGATTGGATATATTAGCAAGACCACCCAATGGCATGGCCTCCGATTTCGTAAAATTGATTTTGTAGCCTGAGAACATACTAAATAGATTAAATACTTGAATTAAGCAGGGTATGGATACCAGAGGATGACTTAAGAACAGGAGGACATCATCTGCATAGAGAGTGATTTTATGTTTACCCAAACCAACCCTCGGAGCCACTATGTTAGGGTCAGTACGTTTAGCTTCCACTAGTGGTTCAATTATTAGCGTGAATAATAACAGTGAGAGAGGACATCCCTGATGACAGCCCCTACCCACGCTGAAGCTATCCGAACCTAAACCATTGGTAATTATAGCTGCTTTGGGGTCATTGTATCCTATTGAGACCCATTTAGAAAATACCTCTCCAACACCAAACCTTTCCAGTGTGTAAAAAAGATATGATCATTCAACCCAGTCAAATGCCTTCTCGCATCCAAGGAGACAACTATCCCTGGTATTCTTACCTGTTGACAGTCTTGTATCATATTTAAGACCCTTCTAATGTTATTAGATGATCTACAGCCCTTGATAAATCCCGTCTGGTCCTCTTTTATGATATATGGTAAGACCCTCTCCAAACTTAATGCTAGCGTTTTAGAAAGAATGTTAAAATCTACATTTAGCAAGGATACTGGTCTACATGATGAGCAATCTTCTGAGGCCTTTCCTTTTTTAAGAATGAGAGAAATATTTGCTTCCCTCAACGAAGGCAGGAGGCAGCCTTGACTGTGTGAGTCTGTAAGTGGACCAGATAAAGACAATGACTGCAGATGCTGGAAACCAAAGTTTAGATTAGGGTGGTGCTGGAAAAGCACAGCAGTGCAGGCAGCATCCGAGGAGCAGTGGACCAACCAGTTCCCCTATGAATTCTTTATAAAATTCAGCCTGGAATCCGTCTGGTCCAGGCGCTTTGCCACTCTGAAGCTGTTTAATTGCGTCGAGTACTTCCTAGGGTTACCAGGGGGGCATTCAGGATCGACACCTGCACCAAGGTTAAATCCAGAAAGGCCAAGTTTTTAAAGAAGGACTCCATCTTCTTAGTTCTATCCTCACAGTCCTGTGATTTATACAGTTCAAAATAGAACTTTCTAAAGGCTGTATTGATCCTTTTACGATTACAAGTCAGAGTGCCAGCACTTTCCCGAATGGATGCAATAGCTTGAGGAGCCTTTTTGTTCATAGCAAGATACACTAGGTATCTGCCAGGCTTGTCCCTATATTCATATAGTCTTGGCTTTGCAAATAATATTTCCCTCTTTGCTGTTTGGGTAAGTGCGGTATTCAAGGCTGTCCTAAGGGCTGCGATCCTTTGAAGCTTAGTAATAGAGGGTCTATCAGCATATGTTATCTCAGCTGCTTTCAAGCGAGCCTCGAGTAGGCGCTGTTGTTCTCCCTTTTTTCTTTTCTGGGGCGTGGAATATGAAATGATCAAACCTCGCTCATAAGCCTTAATGGTCTCCCACATCATCGATGGGTTACTGGCCATACCTGAATTAATTTCCCAAAAGGTTTTGAGTTCTTGAGAGAAATATTTTATATATTTGCTATCCTTCATTAAAAAGGAATCCATACGCCAATGTCGGGGGCCTGTCCCATCGTCCCTAGTCTTAACTTCCATATATACTGCGGCATGATCAGAAATTGCTATGTTACCTATTTTGCAGGGCAATATGGAATTCAAAAGGGTCGAGGGAGCAAAAAAAAAATCAATTCTAGTATGACACTTTTGTGGGTTAGAGTAGAAAGTAAACCTCCACACATCTACTAGCCCTAGCTCCTTATTCAGATCCACTAATTGCCTGGATCTAAGAGATATACCCATAGCACTCTTGGGTATCCTATCTGTCTCAGAGTCCATAATACAATTAAAACCTCCTCCTATAATTATATGGCCGGCCCCAAAATCCATCAACTTGGATTACGCTTCTGTTACAAGTTTGAAGGAGTGTGCCAGGGGGGCAATAAAGTTTCAAAATCCCATACTCCTCTCCATTTATTAAGGCTTTGATCAGTATATATTGTCCAGATTCATCTTTTATCCGGCTTAAGATTTTAAAAGGAAGATTCTTCCGAATGAGGATGACTACTCTCCTACTTTTTGAGCTAATAGACGAAAGAAAGGCCTGGTCATATCCACCCTGTTGTAATTTTACATGCTCTTTGTCAAGTAGATGTGTCTCCTGTAAAAGAGCTATATCAACCTTTCTTTTTTAAGGTTTGATAGTATCTTCTTCCTTTTGATTGGTGAATTACTCCCCTTGACATTCCAGGTGCACCACCTAAGCGAATGGCTAGCCATGATTGTCCAGGCAAGGCCGAGACCACCCCCCCCCCCACCCAGGAGGAAGAACCACCATCCAAAACAGCCTGAGTAAAGACCATGAAAAATTCACAAAAGCAAAAATTCTTTAAGACATTTACACCAATACAATTAAAAACTATTCCTAAGTAAAAAAAAATACAAAACACATTTGAAAGTTGATTTTCCCCCTTGCTCCCAGAGGGCGTAACTACCTATCAATAACCCTAACCATAACCTCTCCTAACTAGTGCCCCGCCCTCGACCCAGACATTATAAAATGGAGTAGACAAATTCAAATGTTCTATAAAACCAAAGTTAAAAGTGAGTGACCACCCATCCACACCAACACCTAGATGCGTTTAGCAAACATAATACAAAATATGAATGTATAAAATCATAAAGTTACAATCCTAGTAATTATTAGAAAACTAAGTAAGATGACAGAAGAAGAGAATCCCGCTGTTAAAAAAAAAGGTAGGACAAAACAAACCCCCCTCCCACATAAATCAAATAAGCCGCACAGCCTGTAAAAAAAGAAATCACATAGTGAATAACAAATAAGCCTCCCTCCCTGCCCCCTGGAAAAGGTAATGAACAAAAAAGGGACAGAGAAGGAAAGAAGGGGTAAACTGGGGTGGGGGGTGCGCAAAACAAAATCGTTATCCATACGATTTCAATCTTACAGTCTATTTAAGAGAGTCCAAAAATTCTTTAGCCTTCTCCTGTGATCCAAAGTTGTATATGGATCCTTCGTAGCTGAAGCGCAATGTGGCTGGGTAACGTAAGGAGTATTGGATATTTAGGTCTCTTAGGCGCTTCTTCGCCTCATCGAATGCCCTCCTCTTGCGGACCACGGCTGGAGAAAAATCCTGGAATAACCTAATCCTGGAACCCTTGTGCATCATGGCCTCGGGATCCTTTCCCAGGACTCTGGAGGCTTCCAAGAGCAATGCTTCTCTTTATAGCATTGGAGCCAGAACAAAATTGGGCGGGGCGCTGGTCCGGCAACCCAGTGGGCCCACTCCACCCGTACCTGGCCTGATCCGGACTCCAACTTTAATATTTGAGGGAGCCATTGCTTCAAAAATACTGCAAGCTGGCCTTCCTCTTCCCGTTCGGGAAGGCCCAGCAACTGAATATTTTTTTGACGACCCCGATTATCTAGGTCATCGATGTGCTCTTCCAAGATCCGGACTCGCTGCTCGAGAGCCCGGACCTGGCCCACGACCGACTCGGCAGCAGCTTCCGAGGTCGTGGCCTTTTGCTCAGCCCCTCCAACGCGTTGTTTGAGTTTTTCAATTTCTCGGTCGTGCTTCTGCAGCACGTCCGAGAACAACTCCCACCTGGTCCTGGATTCTTTGATAAAAGCATCGATCTTCTCCTACAGCTTGTTGATCACGGAGATCAGGCTCACCGCTGCAGGTAAGTCCCCTGAGGCGGCTGTGGGCATCTCTGCTGCTGCTGGAAGGGGTGGGGGAGGGGTCCCTGCTTGTTCCAAACTTCAGGAATTTTTGCCCTTAGTCATTTTAAGAACAACACCAAACTGTTCAATTTGATGCAAAATGACTAAGCATGCTGGGCAAAATTTAAATTAATTAAAAGGTATGGTGAAGGCAAGTGCCCCACTTTGCCTGAGTCTTAGGCAGAGCACTACAGACTCAGACTTGCTGGGTCGCCACCATCTTGAATCCCCCTAATTAGTTGCTTTAATAACTTCAAAATACATTAAATCAATTCATCACAAATTGTGCTTTGTTTTCCATCAGGCATTTGGTTACACATCAAGAGTGGCTATAGTTTAAATTATATATATTTCCTGAAAGATGGACCTCACTGCATTCAATGTACCAAATGTGTGCAAATCAATACTTGAAATTTCTTGTTTTATCCTTTAATGATCACATGTATAAAAGGCAGGATCCCAGTTCTCTTTTTGAAGAATTTTCCAACTACACCTTTTAAAGAACCGTACACATTTATACAAGCCCTTTGTCTGTACGGTGTTAAAAAATTCCGTCATAGTGAATAACTAGTGAAATCACAATGAGTTAAATTCAGAGAACAAAAATTCCAGTTATTCAAAGTTATTAACCAATTCCATTGGAAGAATATCACATCCAACTGAATGAGGCCTATAATAACCTGATTTCATGGATTGTGACTCTGAACTAGCAAATCCGTGAACACTTGTCATATGAATGCTCCATGCAATCACAGCAGAGTTAAGCCAGAAGAGAAATTGTGGAGGCCTGGGCAAGCCATCTTGCACCTCAAGATGTCCCAGTGTAAGGATGTACAAAGCTTGTGAATATGGCTATAACGGTGAGCAAGTTAAATGCACTGTTGATCGGAGAGGAGATGGGGTGGTACACATGGACAACTGCTGTGCAAAGTGAAAAGCAGACAGTGCTAGGGAGCAGGAAATTCCACCATGAAGTTTATCAATCATTCTGAAACAAACAGAATATCTTGCAACAGATCAACAAGCGGGCATTTTCTTCCAATGTTTACAAAGCCTTTTACAAGATCAGGCCATTACAAGGTGTGAACCAATTGGAAAGCAAAAAAAAATTCTAAACTTTGACTTTATTTGGGATTTTTTTGACATAAAGCATATTGTAGACATGTTTCGTTAGACAGGGATCTCCTTGCTTAACTTGCCAATGTCTATATCAGTAAAATTATTTTCTTTTAATACATTCACAGGATGTGAGAGTCACTGGCTAGGCCAATATTTATTAATCATCCCACATTGAAGATTTTAAGCATCAACCACATTGATGTGGGTTTGGAGTCATGCATAAGCCAGAGCAGGTAAAGATGGCAGTTTCCTTCCCTAAAGGACATTAGTGAACTAGACAAGTCTTTCTGACAATCAACAAATGATTCATCATTAGACTGTTAATTCCAGATTTTTTTTTTGGTTAATTCAAATTCCATGATCTGTCATGGTAGAAGTCAAACCCCGATCCCCAGAATACTTCTGAACCTCTGGATTAACGGTCAAGCAATAATACTACTAGGCCATCACATTTCAGAGGTTTACAAAGATGTTATTATACATTTATAGTTTAGTACATTCACCAGTTTCCATCTTTCCCTTTTGGACCCATCCTCTATCCTCCAAAGTGTCCATCTATTGCAAAAAGCTTCGGAAGTGTGTCAATGGACAGCACATGCTTCCTTCCAAGAACCCAGCTATTAAATACAAAATCCAATGAGTATTGCCTGCTCTCAATCAACTCTTGAGATTTTCTGGTTGACCCTTAAAGGGATCTATGTTTGAATACTAATACCCTTGGCTATCTTGAACCTCTGCTTAACACAAATTTGTGGGCAGATATCCTGTGATACAACTCATTGCAATTTTACTGTAGCTCCTTTCACTATGTCTATCAACAATTAGATGAGAATATAGGCGGCATGGTTAGTTAGTTTGTGGATAATACCAAAATTGGTGGTATAGTGGACAGTGAAGAAGATTATCTAAGATTACAAAGAGATTTTGATCAATTGGGTCGATGGGCTGAGGAATGGCAGATGGAGTTTAATTTGGATAAATGCAAGTTTTGAGTTTTGACAAAACAAACAGGGGCAGGAATTAAACATTTAATGGTAGCGCCCTAGGTAGGGTTGTAGAACAGAGAGATCAAGGGGTTCTGGTACATAATTCTTTAAAATGTGTGTCACAGGTAGATATAGTGGTTAAGAAGGTGTTTAGCACACTTGCCTTCATTGCTGAGATCTTGAGTTTAGGAGTTGGAATGTTATAGTGAGGTCTCTTCTGGAGTACTGCAAGCTGTTATGGTCGCCCTGCTATAGGAAGGATATTATTAAATTGGAGCACGTTCAGAAAAGATTTACCAGGATGTTGCTAGGAATGGAGGGTTTGAGTTATAAAACTAGGCTGGTACCTTTTTCACTGGAGCATAGAAGGTTGAGGTGTGATCTTATAGACTTGTATAAAATCATGAAAGTGTAGATAAGGTGAATAGCAAGGGTTGTTTCCCTTGGGTGGGGGAGATAAAAACTAGGGGTCATATTTTTAAGGTGAGAGAAGAAAAATTCAAAAAGGACTTGAGGTTCACCTTTCTACACAGAGAGTCGTTCATGTGTGGAATGCACTGACAGAGGAAGGTACAGTTACAACATTAAAAGACATTTGGATAAGTACATGAATAGGAACGGTTTGGAGGGATAGATGCCAAACACAGGGGGTGGAACTCGTTTAGTTTGAGAAATTGCTCAGCGTTAACTAGTTGAACCAAAGGGTCTGTTTCCATATTGTACAACTCTATGATTCTATTCTTTCCTCAAAATGTCTTACTTTTGACATTGAGTCATGTCTGCCAACTATTTGCCAACTTTGATCTGTACCGACCCTTCTGCAATCTTATGTATTCTTGGTGTTTGTTCTGTATCTAATTTGCAACTAATAAGAAACTTCAGGGTCCTATTGGCAATGACCATACTACTCATCTAAGCGAAAGCACAGGTTACTAAAAAGTTACAGCTGGGGAATGGATACTAAAAAAGCAGAATAAGCATGATAGCCATCTCACAAAAAGTTTTCTTTAAAAAAGTTTCTGTTTAGCTTTTAAACAACTCCCTCTGAACCAAAATTTGGCATGTACAGAAATTGACTTCCATGTCGCCAATCACACTAGTAGATTATTATTAGACAATTAGGTCAGGTTTGTATTTATTCACATTATATGCATTCAGGCTCCCTATAGAGCATTGTGTACTGTATTTACATGATGCTAAAGGTCAGGATTTATAGCCTCAAGGACCAACTGTCAAGGTGGGAGCTGCCAACTTGGTGCCGGGGGTAGCCTGTGACCAGTGGAATGCCACAAGGATCGGTGCTGGGTCCACTACTTTTCGTCATTTATATAAATGTGAGCATAAGAGGTATAGTTAGTAAGTTTGCAGATGACACCAAAATTGGAGGTGTAGTGGACTGCAAAGAAGGTTACCTCAGATTACAACAGGATCTTGACCAAATGGGCCAATGCGCTGAGAAGTGGCAGCTGGAGTTTAATTTAGATAAATGCGAGGTGCTGCATTTTGGGAAAGCAAATCTTTGCAGGACTTATTCACTTAATGGTAAGGTCTTAGGGAATATTGCTGAACAAAGAGAATTTGGAGTGCAGGTTCATAGCTCCTTGAAAGTGGAGTCGCAGGGAGAATGGAGAGTGAAGAAGATATTTGGTGTGCTTTCCTTTATTGGTCAGAGTATTGAGTACAGGAGTTGGGAGGTCATATTGCAGCTGTACAGAATTCTGTACAGTACAGAAGTGGTTAGGCCACTTTTGGAATATTGTCTGCAATTCTGGTCTTCTTCCTATTAGAAGCATGTTGTGAAATTTGAAAGGGTTCAGAAAAGATTTACAAGGATGTTACCAGAGTTGGAGGGTTTGAGCTATAGGTCGATGTTTAATAGGCTGAGGCTGTTTTCCCTGGAGCGTCAGAGGCTGAGGGGTGACCATATAGAGATTTACAAAATCATGAGGGTCATGGATAGGATAAATAGATAAAGTCTCCTTCCTGGGGTGGAGGAATCAGAACTGGAGGGCATAGGTTTAGGATGAGAGGGGAAAGATATAAAGGAGACCTAAGGGGCAAAGTTTTCACGCAGAGGGCGGTACGTGTATGGGTATATGAATAGGAAGGATTTGGATGGATATGGACTGGGTGTTGGCTTGTGGGTTGGAATATTTGGTTGGCATGGATGAGTTGGATCGAAGGCTCTGTTTCCATGCTGTACATCTCTCTGACTCTATGACGCTCAACCGACTTACATCTATTTGCACAATCCTTGTGTCTTCTTCACAATGTATTGTCCTACCTATCTCACCTAAGTTATTCATGTCAGTTGTAAACATTGAGACCCTGATACCATTCCCTGTGGGACTCCTCTTGCTACATTTTGCCAATCAGACTGAAACCCGTTTATGCATACTCTGGGTTTTCTGCAAGCCAGCCAATCGTCTAACTATGCTAATATGTTACCACCATATTATGAAGATTTATGTGCACCAAAATAAACTGAAAATTGAATTCTTTATGGAAAAGACTAGTTGCCAAGCTCTTTATTGAACTTATGGAGGTGCTCATTGGTGACAAGTTTGTTTCTTGTTTCCCATTTCCCACCTCCACACTCTTCTCTCCCAGTCCTTTGAAAATTCAAAATGTCACCAAAGAGGCAGATTCAGAGCCACTCTCTAGGATCCCAACTCTTAAATCCCACCCACTTTGAGTCCCAGACCAATGGCTGCACCTATACGTAAGGATACTTCAGGAAATCCAGAATACCCTTACCTCCTGCCCCAAGGTGGGTAATTAGTGGTCAGATTAAACAACTAGAAAATGAGGGTTTGTCCCTCATGAGACTCTGATTCCTCACAGGTAATGTGATGAATAGAAAAATTCAGCATGCATTAGTGAACATCTGCCATTATATTGGCCAGAGCTTGAATTCACACTGTCTATTCATCCAACCATTGTTTCATCAGTTGTGCATAAGGGGGTCTCAGCTGATTGTTTTTCAGTCTTGATAGGCACCAGGTATTGTCAATCCAAGTTACAGTTTCCTCACTAAGTGACTGTCACCGTTAGCATGTTGGATGGTTTTATGCATAACAACATGTGACATGCCTTCATCTTTGATGCTGTGAACATTTTTTTATTATTGCTGGGGAACAGTTATACTTCAATGTCAAAATTAACTTTCCATTCGAAGGACTCCAGCTGATAAATGGACATCCCATGGCAGGAGTTTAGAATAAGGGCAGTGGACAATGATAATTTGAGGTGTTTTCCCTGTTCCATGTCCTCTCTGGCCCACGCTATGAGATTTCAGTTGAATGCACAGGTTTTTTATTGTGTCAAAGGGGATGCTTCAGTAGCTGTCAGTTGGCACTGTATTTGAGGAGGATATTTTGCCTGTGGACATCAAGATATTGAATGTGAGTACAGGAAGCCTTTTGAGCTGCATTGTTCCAATATTCCAGAAACAATCCTCATGTCTTCCCAGAGATGGATGTCTAGCTTGTTTTGTTTAATATGATGGTTTCTGGACCAGGCTAAACAGTAGCTGTTGGAAAGACCAGGATGAGTGCAGCCTTGCATAATGTGTTGGCTTTGCTGCCCCAGGGGGTATCAGCCTGTTTCTATATAAAGTATACTCTCAGCCTGACACCTTGTGTTCTGTTCCAATAGGCCACAGTAGCAGCAAAAATGATGTCAAGATATTTTATAGTTTGGACATAGCTAAGTGATCTGATGTGGTGTGAACTGGATGTGAAGATCTTCCCAAGATTTCTAGTTGCTCAGATGAAAAGCTGGCAAATATGGTCAATGTTTACATTTCCTGCAGCAGGCATCCGGCAACATGAAGCTTCAGTGAGTGTTTTCAGTCTTCAGCCTGGAAAGCCAGGGTAAAACCATCAGCACAAACCAAGAGTCAGGACTTTATGGGAGGGAGGACACTGTAGCACTTTTGAAGTCACTGTTGTAAAGTCACTAATGCAATACCAAATAAGACCATAAGACGTGAGAGCAGAAATTAGGCTATTCAGTCCATTGAGTCTGTTCCATCATTCAATTATGGCTGATGGGTTTCTCAACCCCATTCTCCCGCTTTCTCCCCATAACCCTTGATCCCCTTGATATACAAGAATCTATCTATCTCAGCCTTAAATATGCTCAATGACCTGGTCTCCACAGCCTTCTGTGGCAATGAATTCCATAGATTCAGCACTCTCTGGTTGAAGAAGTTTCCACTTATCTCCATTCTGAAAGGTCTTCCCTTTACTCTAAGGCTGTGCCCTCGAGTCCAAGTCTCTCCTACCAATGGAAGCATCTTCCCAACATCTACTCTGTCCAGGCCATTCAGTATTCTGTACGTTTCAGTTAGATTCCCCCCTCATCCTTCTAAACTCCATCAAGTATAAACCCAGAGTCCTCAAACATTCCCCATATGTTAGACTTGTGACCATTCTTGTGAACCTCCTTTGAACCTGCTCCAGGGCTAGTACATCATACCTGAGGTATGGGGCCCAAAACTGCACACAGTATTCCAAATGTGGTCTGACTAGAGCCTTATAAAGCTTCAGAAGTATATTCCTGCTTTTATTTTCAAGTCCTCTCAAAACATATGTCACCGTTGCATTTTCCTTCCAAACTACTGACTCAACCTGCAAGTTTTTACCGTGAGAGAATCCTGGACTAGAATTCGCAAGTCCCTTTGCACTTCAGACTTCTGAATTTTCTCCACATTGAGAAAATAGTCCATTCTGTATTGTTTGTACCAAAGTGCATGATCTCACACTTTCTCACATTGTACTCCATCTGCCACTTCTTTGTCCACTCTCCTAACCTGTCCAAAGCCCTTCTGCAACCTCTCCATCTCCTCAATGCTACCTGTCCCTTTACCTATCTTTATATCATTTGCAAACTGAGCCAGAATACCCTCAGTTCCTTCAGATCATTAATGTATAAAGTGAAAAGTTGTGGTCCCAACACTTGTGGAACACCACTTGTCACCAGCTGCCATCCTGAGATAGTCCCTTTCATCTCCGCTCTCGGATTTCTGCCAGACAGCTAAGCTTCTATTCATGCTAGTAGCTTGCCTCTGACAACATGGGCCCTTATCTTTCTCAGTAGCTTCCTGTGTGGCACCTTATCAAAGGCTTTCTTGATAACATTTATTGGCTCTTCTTGGTCTAAGCATTGTAGCAGATTTGTCAGACATGACCTCTCTTTGATGAAGCCATGCTGACTTTGCCCTATTTTACCATACACCTCCAAGTGTTCAGAAATCTCATCCTTCACAATGGATTCCAGGATCTTAACTATGACTAAAGTTAGGTGAATCAGTCTGTAATCTTTCACCTTTGGCCTTACTCCCTTTTTAAACAGGGGTGTCACATTAGTGATTTCCCAGTCCTCTGGGACACTCCCTGATTCTAGCGATTCCTGAAAGATTACCACTAACACCTTCGCTACTTCTTCAGCTATCTCCCTGAGAACTCTGGGGTGTAGTCCAACTGATCCAGGTTATTTATCCAACTACAGGCCATTCAGTTTTTCTAGCACTTTCTCCTTGGTGATGGCCACCATACTCAGCTCTGCCCCCTCATTCTCTTGAATTTTTGAGATATTACTCGTGAAGACTAGTGTTAAGTAATCATTCAGTTCCACAGCCATTTCCTTGTTTCCATCTACTATCTCTCCAGCATTATTTTCCAGCAACCCAATGTCCACTTTTGCCTCTCTTCTGCCCTTTATATATCTAAAGAAATCGTTAAAGTCTTCCTTTATATTACTAGCTAGCTTGCCTCCGTATTTAATCTTCTCCCTCCTTTTTTTTTGTTGCCCTCTGTTAGTCTTTGAAGCTTCCCAATCCTCTGGTTTTCCACTCCCTTCACCACATTATATGCTTTCTCTTTTCCTTTTATGCTATCCCTGACTTCCCTCGTCAGCCAGGGTTGCCTCATTCTCCCTGTACCATGCTTCTTTTTCCCCGGGGTGAATCTCTGCTGTGTCTCCTGAACTATACCCAGAAACTCCTGCCATTGCTGTTCCACTGGCTTTCCTCTCCCAGTCAATTCTACCCAGCTCCTCCCTCATGCCTCTGTAGTTGCCTTTACTCAGCTGTAATACCGTTACCTCTAATTCTATCTTCTCCTTCTCAAATTGCAGAGTAAATTCAATCATATTATGTTCACTGCCTCTTAAGGGTTCCTTCATTTTACACTCCTTTATCAAGTCTGCCTCATTGCGTAACACTAAATCCAGTATTGCCTGTTCCCTAGTGGCTTCCCAAGAAGCCATCTTGTCAGCATTTCTCAAATTCCTTTACTTACAATCTACTACCAACCTAATTTTCCCAGTCCACCTGCGTATTGAAATTCTCCCATGATCACTGTAACATTGTCTTTCCTACACATCATTTCTGTCTCCTGGTGTATCACGCACCCCAGCTCCTGACTACTATTTGGATACCTGTACATAACTCCAACTATGTTTTTGTTTTAACTTTTGGGGTTCCTCAATTCTACCCACACAGATTCTACACCATCTGACCCTACTTTGTTTCTTGCTATTGATTTCATTTCATTTCTTACTAATAAGGCAACCCACCTCCTCTGCCCATCTGCCTATCTTTTTGATAGGACATATATCCTTGAATATTCAGCTCCCAATCCTGACCCCCTTGCAGCCATGTCTCCGTGATGCCCACCATGTCATACCTGCCAATTTCGGTCTGTGCCACAAGCTCATTTACCTTATTCCTTATACTGCGTGCATTCAGATATAACACCTTCAGTCCTGTATTAACCACTCCTCTTCTCATTGTCATTAGTTTGTCCAGCATGCTTGAAGTTTGATTCCTAGCCCTTTCAATACACTCCATTCTATTTGTGACTGTGCTAGAGATTTTAATAACCTCTCCTGAGTTCTGCAATTTTACCGCCTCCTTTAATTCAGGTTTTGTAATTTCCCCTATAACTGAGCCCTCCCCATCAACACTCCCCTCCATTTAATTTAAAGCCCCACCTACAGCCCCAGTTATACAATTTGCTTGGACTCTAGTCCCAGCACGATTCAGATGAAGCCCATTCCATGGAGCAGCTCCCTCCTTCCCCAGTACTGGTGCTAATGTCCCATGAATTCAAATCCATTTCTCCCACACCAATCTTTGAGCCACGCATTTACCTGCTTAATCTTATTGACCCTGTGTCAATTAGCTGTTGTTCAGGTAGCAATCCAGAGATTATTACCTCTTTGGTTCTGCTTTTTAATTTAGCTCCTGGCTGTTCATACTCCCTTAGCAGAACCTCTGCTACCTAGCAAACTCCTGCAGTTACCATTATGGTAATGGCCAGTATTTGTGTTATTGATTAAGGCCAGGACACCAAGGATAACTCACATACTCGATTTGCTTCTAAGCAATGTCCTGAGGTCTTTAAACCCAAGTAAGAACTGCACAGAATCATAGAACCATAGAATCCCTGCAATGTGGACACAGGCCATTCAGCCCATCAAGTTCACACTGATCATCTGAAGGGCATCCCACCCAAACTCAGCCCCTTACCCTTTCTCCTGTAACCCTGCATTTTCCGGGTCTAATCCACCCAACCTGCACATCTTCGGACTGTGGGAGGAAACTGGACCACCCAGAAAAAACCCACACAGACTTGAGGAGAATGTGCAAGTTGCATGCAGACAGTCACCTGAGGGTGGAATCATCTGTAGGGCCTCAGTTAATATCTCATCTAAAAGATACAAACTGTGACAGTGTAGCCCTACCTTAGTATTGTACCAGATTTTCAACCTTCATTTTTGTGCTCCTGCCTTGCAGTGTGACTTAAATTCAGAAATTTCTGACTTTAAAGTAGGAATGCTACTAACTGAGGCATGAATGATACATTCTGTTTCACTATACACTTCAGTGTACCTCATAGTCAGGCTGACATTTCCCTTTCTCAATTATACACATCTAAATCACTATATGCTCGCTCCAGAGATGGTACCAATGTTCCTTCTTAGCCGATCAACAAGAAGACCTCGAGTAAGGCAAGAAGGAAGAGGCTGCACCTCAAGTATTATCTCCACAAATAACCAAAACTTATTGAAGCCAATGAAATATGAATCCAAGTTTATATTATTGAGACTGAGATCTCAGCTTTGATTCTGTCATTGGTAGTCAGTTCCAATTTAATCTGTTGCTACACAGAGACCCATTCAAACTCAGGCATTTAAAGCAGCTGGGAAGATTCAATAGCATCATGCCAGTTTTATTTGTAATTTTATTTGTTGCCACTCTAGTTTTACAAGCAAAGATGAAACTTCAAAATCTGTTGACATTGGAAATGTAGCAATAGGCACCAAAGCAGATGAGCCAAGTGACAGTGGGCAGCAATAAAATATAGAGGAGGCCAAGCTATTGAAAGAGCACTTGTAAAAACGATTGACGTAATTAATGTGCATCAATGTAGAGCCAGCCTTTGAAGTTTGTACTGGCAGAAATCCAACAGTTGCAAACTGAACTGCACACATTGTTTTCAGAGATTACATTTGAGGCAATTTTCAGTTTCAGATCATTTCCAAAATAGTGTGTAACGCTGACGTTAGCCAGATTTAGGAAGGGTTAAAGAACATATTTTTTAGGGAATGCAATCCCAGCCTGCCACAATTCCGATAGAGTCACAGCAATGTTGGCCACAGGACTCCTCATACAGTTTTAAATAAGCTTCAGGAGAGCAGGAACATGTGACTGAAAAGTGCTCCACATAAACACATTCAAAGCACTTAGGATGGTAGGGCAATATCATTTTAACTACTTTTCATTTCAAATGATTAGTCAGGAGGCAGGGAAGTCAGGTAGTTTGAAAGGAGATGCACTTCCCTTACAGGAATGGGACAGAAATGGCTGTGCTGGTTAGTTAGAGCCTTCTGCATCATCAAGGGCACCAAATTTACTTCAATAACTCAAGGAAATAATTCTCACAGATTTTTTTTTGTCAAGATTGCTTTGTGTGCCACACAACCCACACACAAAGCAGAATGCTAGGAAGCAGCATTTAGCATATCTAAGTCTAATCCCATGCACTGAAAGCTGCACAAATACAATCCAGTCAATTGTACAACCCACTCATCAGTCCACTCTCAATTATCAGTAAAATGATGTTAGATGTTATCAAGCAGTAATTATTCATCAATAACCCACTCACGAATACAATAGCAAAATTCTGCCATTGCTTGAACTAAAACAACAACAAAAATATGCTGAAGAAACTCAGCAGGTCAGGCAGCATCTGTGGAGAGAAACATTAGCAGTACTGTTATCAACTTGAGAAGTTAACCCTGGTGCTCTTCAGGCTGCCTGATTGCTGAATTTCTGTAGCCTTTGTCTGTTCTTAAATCTTCTCACAGATGTTCAATGTCTGTTCTGATAGAGCTACTCTGCTCCTGATCTCATTACAAATTGATCCAAACGTGGATAAAAGAGCTGAACTCAAGCAGCGAGGAGAGGGTGACCACCTTTGAATCTAAGGCTCCTTTGACAGCGCTTTTGAAACCCATGACCTCCACCATCTAGAAGGTCAAGGGCAACAGATACATGGGAACACGACCACCTGAAAATTTCCCTCCTAAGTGTTCACCATCTTGACATCGGACAATATCACCATTCCTTCAGTGACACTGGGTCAAAATCCTGGAACTCCATCACTAACAACACAGTGTGTGTCCCTATACAACAAGGACTGAAGTGGTTCAAGAAGGCAGCTCACCACCACCTTCTACAGGACAATTAGAGATGGGCAACAAATGCTGCCTGAGCCCATGATGCCTCTATCTCATGGATAAATGAAAAATAAATTATCGAGTGTGATGTCAAGGAGTCCTAGCAAAACCGGAGTCAATAGGAATGAGAAGGGAAAACAAACAAAAAGAAGATGTTTGGAGTTATTCGAGGCCAATCAATTCACTTCCATGAGAGCAGTGCAGTAGCACCTCAGTGTATTGTCTGAAGCCCAAAAGTCTTCAGTTGGTTTATTCATAGGCTTTACTCATAAGGTCAGAAGAGATGTTCATTGATGATTGCACAATGTTCAGCACTATTCATGAATCTTCAAGTTCTGAAGCAGTCCATGACCATGTGCAGAAAGACCTAAACAACACCCAGCTTGGATGGTCAGTGATAAGTAACCTTCACAACAATGACTACATCAAACAAAACAGATATTAGCAATCTAACTTTGACATTTAATGTCATCACAATCACTGAGTCCCCCACAATCAACATTTTTGGTGTTACTATTGATCAGAAGCTGCACTGGTCTAGCCACACAAATATAGTGGCTACAAGAACAGGTCAGCGGTCGGGACCTATGTTGCAAGTAACTCAACTCATGACTATCCAGTGCCTGTCCACTACCTTCAAGGCACTAGTCAGGAGTGTTATGGAATACTCTCCAATTGTCTGGATAAATGCAGCTCCAACAACACTTGAGAAGCTCAACACCACATAGAGTCATAGAGTTATTCAGCACGGAAACATACCCTTCGGTCCAGCTCGCCCATGCCAACCAGATATCCCAACCCTATCTAGTCCCACTTGTTAAGCACACAGCTTATATCCCTCCAAAATCTTGCTATTCATATATCCATCCAGATATCTTTTAAATGTTGCAATTGTACTAGCCTCCACCACTTCCTCTAGCGGCTCATTCCATATACGTACCACCCTTTGCGTAAAAAAACATTGCCACTTAGGTTGCTTTTATATCTTGTCCCCTCATCCTAAATCTTTGACCTCTAGTTCTGGACTATCCCACCCCAAGGCCCAGCCACCAACGCTCCAGGTAAAACAGCCCCAGCCTATTCAACCTCTACCTATAGCTTAAATCCTCCAACCCTGGCAACATCCTTGTAAGTCTTTTCTGAACCCTTTCAAGGTTCACAACATCCTTCCGATAGGAAGAAGACCAGAATTGCACTCAATATTCCAAAAGTGGCCTAACCAATGTCCTGTACAGCTGCAACATAACCTCCCAACTCCTGTACTCAATACTCTGACAAAAAAGGAAAACATACCAAACACCTTCTTCACGATCCAATCTACCTGTGACTCTAATTTCAAGGAGCTATGAACCTGCACTCCAAGATCTTTTTGTTCAGCAACACTCCCTAGGACCTTACCATTAAGTGTATAAGTCCTGCTAAGATTTGCTTTCCCAAAATGCAGCACCTCACATTTATCTAAATTAAACTCCAGCTGCTACTTCTCAACCCATTGGCTCATCTGATTACGATCCCATTGTAATGTGAGGTAATCTGTCCACTACACCTCCAATTTTGGTGTCATCTGCAAACTTACTAACTATACCTCTTATGCTCCCATCCAAATCATTTATATAAATGACAAAGAGTAGAGGACCCAGCACCAATCCTTGTGGCACTCCACTGGTCACAGGCCTCCAGTCTGAAAAACAACCCTCTACCACCACCCTCTGTCTTCTACCTTTAAGCCAGTTCTGTATCCAAATGTCTAGTTTTCCTTGTATTCCATGAGATCTAACCTGGCTAATCAGTCTCCCATGGGGAACCTTGTCAAACGCCTTACTGAAGTCCATATAGATCACGTGCCCTCATCTTGCTTCTTCCAAAAACTCAATCAAGTTTGTGAGACATGATTTCCCACACGCAAAGCTATCCCTAATCAGTCCTTGCCTTTCCAAATATATATGCATCCTGTCCCTCAGTATTCCCTCCAACAACTTGCCCATCACTGACGTCAGGCTCACTGGTCTATAGTTCCCTGCCTTATTCTTACCTTCTTAAAAAGTGGCACCACATTAGCCAACCTCCAGTCTCATGGCCCCTCCCTGTGACTATCGATGATACAAATATCTCAGCACAGGGCCCAGTAATCACTTCCCTAGCTTCCCACAGAGTTCTCGGTTACACCTGATCAGGTCCTAGGGATTTATCCACTTTTATGTGTTTCAAGTCATCCAGCACTTCCTCATTGGTAAAATGGACATTCTCCTTGAACACGTAATCACATTCCCTCATGGACTAATGCGCAATAGGAATAGCCTGTGCCATCTGAAAAGAGCACTGCAGCAACTAACCAAGTCTCCTTCGATGGTACCTTCCAAATCTGTGAGCTCTACCACCTGGACAGATAAGCAGGTACCTGCTACCTGGTAGCAGACGCATGAGAACACAACTTCCTGCAAAGCCTCTTTCAAGTCACAAACTAGCCTAACTTGCAAGTGTAGCGCCATTTCAAATTGTTGCTGGGTCAAAATCCTGGAATTTGCTTTTCCAACACCATTGTGGGTGTATCTTCCCAAGATGGACTGCTGAGATTCAAGAAGATGGCTCACCATTACATTGTCCAGACCATGTAGGGAAGGGCCTTGCCTGTAACATTCATATCCCATGATTAGATAAAGAAAATGTAGGTTTGTAGTAATAGCAAATCAATTGCCTGCCAACATATAACTGTTACTTGTCACAATAAATGTTCTCAATATAAGGTTACACAATATCCTCACATTTTCCCAGAAAACTCCACAATTAACCTCCATTTATATAAATATTTATTCTTTAATCTGTGCCTATTTTATTCTGCGATATAGCAGTGAATCTTTCAGGCATGATTGTAATTTACTGTGAGAAATGTTTATCCTACAAATTGTTAATAATATGTTATTAAATGTTTGGTCTTTAATAATTTTGTTTGGTGTGTCTTTTACTGCAGCTTTCCCAATCAGAGAAGTTCAATGAATGCCTGGACTCTGGTTTCAATTGCAACCAGTTCAGGTTGGAATGGTCCTGTAGCTCTTTGAAAGTTTGCAACTGATGCTGGGGCACTTGGCTACTAGGCTGATGGGGCTTTGTCCATGTCTAAGCCAGCATTTATTCAGCCTGTCCAGTGATTTGTGTGGAAGGATTTCTGGGGGCAGTTTTCAGGGCAGTGAAACCAACGTCTTTCGCTTTCCAATTTCTCTCAACAGGTTGAAGTCCAATGCTCTGCAGCACTGAGAAAAATTGACAGGACATACGTTGCATTCAAAACCATGATCAGACTTTCTGTTCGTGTCCTAAATCATAACTTCTACCATTCACCCCATGAACCTCTATTCACTGACGTACACTAGCTCCTGCTCTGGAGCTGCCTTAGTTTTAAAAATTCTCCTTTTTGATTTGGAATTTCACTCCTGCCCCATTGGTTCACCAGTTCTGAAGAAGGTTCACTGGACGTGAAATTTTAACTCCTTTTTTCTCTCTCCATAGATGGTGTCAGACCTGTTGAGTTTCTCCAGATATTTCTGCTTTTGTTTCAGATTTCCAGCAACTGCTGTCCTTTGCTTTTTTTAACCTGGTAGTGACAGTGTTTGACAACTTAGACTATATAGGAGAAAGTCAGGACTGCAGATGTTGGAGATCAGAGTCAAAAAGTGTGGTTTTGGAAAAGCACAGCAGGTCAGGTAGCATCCTAGGAGCAGGAGAATCAACATTTCAGGCATTTGCCTGACTTGTTGTGCTTTTTCAGCGCCACAGTTTTCAACACTATGTCGTCATGACAACAAATGGAGACAGATTCCAGACCAGATGCCACGCAATCCCTTTTTTACCACTCATTTAAAAACAAAAGCAATTCGATTACCGAATGCCTGCCCCAATCCAGCAACGAGGTATCAGCAGAAAGGACACGAGAATACAATAAGTCCTTTATATTTTCTATCCTGTGTCACTGGATCTGAACATTTGATTAAATGCAGCATATTATGTATCTTGTTTGTTTGGTAACTCCTGAGTAACTGTTCAATTATTATTTTATTAATGGATTGTCACCTACTCTTGTAACCAAGTTAAAAGTAGCAATGTATCTTAAGATTCTGTTTGGAAGTAAATTAAAGGGACTATCCAATTAAGAAGTGATGTTATTTTTAAAATGATGAAATGCAGATATCATGGATATTTGTGACATAGGATACAACTACATCAATTCCAAGAATAGCTTCTATCCTCCTTTTAATGACTGTTTGCTCAGACACTAATGTACTGCCATATTCTTGGAAAGTTTGGTCTAACCTACAGTCTCTGTGTATTGCTGCCAATGGATCTTTCTCACCTAACTGACATACTTGCCAGTGAACCTAGTCACTTAGTGCACTCTGGTGGAAAAAAGACATAACAGCAGGTTTACTCACTCATCAGCCATGTACAATTTTATCTGTAATTACTAATATGCTTTTCCTGGTGATACATTAGGTGTTGAAAGCCAATTCATATTAAAAGCTTATAACAGTGTGTTTAGGGTCATGTGCTCAATGCACAATCAGGAACCCTGTACACAATATACATTACCACACAAGAACAAGGATTATACCAGGCTCACAACAAGGACATTTGATTGCTCAATTTTTCAGATATGTGTGAGAGTTAACAACATTTCAAAAATTCTCGAAGACATAGGTGTCTCAGATGATCAGATACTTTCAATCACCTTACAATATAAATAGGAGGAAAACCATACTGCACTGTAATTCTTTGATGTTAATATTAACGATGCATTCTAGTCTTGTTCAATACATTATTTAGTGTTTGTAGTGAAGCAGGGCTCATTAAAGTGGAATTTTCACTGTTGCAGTCTCTGCATGGAGCTTTTAATTAGAACAGTCTAGCGATTATTTAACAACAATGAATCTCATGAATAGTTATTAATATCAGTTAATCCACATTTTAGCTGAATATTTAACTAATTACTTCATTCAATTTATTCAGCTTTTCTCTTAATGGAAAAGAATATCAGACAAGGGTAAATGGGCATCTGGTCACTATTGCCCATTTTATGGCACCCCACTGGCAAATTCTTTTCCTTAATGCAGCTAACAATTGGCAGGTAATGCCAATCAGAATAACTCTGATGCTTGTGTCCAAAAATGAGCACAAAATAATCTTTCATGGCAAAATGTCATTTTGTCTCAGATGTATTCTGGCAGCATTGCTATCCTGCTTCAACAGGCATGAAGCCCATTGCAAAGGAAGATGGTTAAGCCTTTTTAAAAGTCCACACTTGGCAATTTGTCAGAGCTGAGTACAGCAATATTATCATGGTATCCTTCATAGCTAAGAAATATTTCTAAGAATTGGACTTGCTGACGGGCTATATGGATATAGCAAGATATAAGAAACAGCAAAGTGAATGACAAGACCATCCATTTTGATAGTATTGGTTGAAAAAAAAAATCACATTTTGGTCAGGTGATGAAGAAGACTCTGCTATTCCTTTTCAAGTAATGGTATGGGATATTTTTCAACCAGGCAGTGCCTTGGTTAAATGTTAACCGTTCCCTGCACGCCAAAGGCAGCACCTCCCACAGAATAGCACTTCCACCATACAACACTGAAGTGTCATTTAATTAAAGATGTTTTTTAAACAAGCTGTTCAAACGTGTTATGACACACCTCTGCAGCAAATAGAACATGAAGCTGGACCTCCTAGCTCATAGGTAGGAACACTACCAATACATAAAAGAGTGTAAAGCTCCTTCTGCTCTGCAAGGCTGCTGTATAGTTCTATGCAGTGATCAGTGAGTCGACGCCAATTGCAGGATTGACTTCAGTTTCCTGAAATCACGTCCATGCATGGACCTCACAGGACAGCACAGAAGAATAAAAAGTCAGAGGGAACACTGAACAAGAGCCTGTCAGATTTAATTACATGGGTGATCTGACGGCTGCTTCTACTTGCTGAGCTGATTGCCAGATAATGTTGTCCAAACTCACATACAGAATAGCTTCATGGGGGCAGTTGGCATGTGTCGAACCACTAAATCAGGTGATACATTTTACCGTTTGAGTTGGTGTCAGGACAGCATAGCTCACTGAGATTCAATCACTTCTGGTGAAAAAGGACAAACTACAGATGCCCTTGTGAAATAGATTTCGTTGGAGAGGAGGAATCGCCCTTAAGCTAGAAGCATATATATGTACCTTGTGCTCCTAAGAGTGTGCAACTGACTTTTCTAACATTGGGTCCAAACTGCTCACATAAATGTCAGGAAGTGAAATGGGCTTATTTTACTATCTCCCTTCATTCAGGTAGATTGAGGGAGTCTGTTTAAGCTGTAGGCTCAGTAAGGTTCAGGAACAAGTTATTAATGTACATAACTATTTGTACAGTTCGACCCACTTTCAGCCTCAGTACCTCATTCATAAGTTAGTGCTGTGAACCATCATTGATGCATAACAAACCCTCATCTTTCAATACATACTCAATTAAACAGTGTACAATTCATAAAGTTCATTTCAATAGTGGCAGTTTAGAAGCAACAGAACCAAACACAAACCTTTTATTCTTTCAAATTTGTTCCTTTTGCTGTGGAAACTTACTTGTAGGTTTTTTCTCAGAGCTGTCTACCATTCTGCCATTAACTGACACTGGTTGATTGCTTTGCTTCTTTACTGCAACCATTAACACTATCTTTACCATTTGTTCCATGACTTTGTTTCTAATCTCTCATGCCCTCTATCCTATTCCTTTTCAATAATATACAATCACATTTCTATTTCCTTCCAGCTGCAAAGTCATGTAGACTATCTCTCGGCTTTTTTTTTTACTTTTATGGCTTCTGGGACAGAGGGGAAAGGATGAGAAAGGAAGTGCACAGAATAGATTGAACATAGTCCTGTCAGTATTTGTGATAACCTCAGTTCCTTTGGGAGGGTGAGAAATCCTTATAGGAAGTGGAATGTGAGGAAACAAATCAAAAGTAGAAATGCAGTCAGGTCCATGGTCACTGTGAAGATAAGTTATCAACTAATCTCCAGAAATGGAGACAGAAGAAAGTTCAGGAAGGATAGAGTTAGGAAAATCAGTAAAATTTCTCAGTCATCACAAAACAAATTCTGTCACAAATCTACTGGAGAAAGAAGTGAGGGAGGAAGCTTGAATAGGACTTATGGAATATCCCACACATTCTGTAAAAAGGCAGACCAAACCAAGACGCACGCGGGTTCCCACAGTAATGCCTTATTTGGAGGAAGTGCATGGAGTTGATGGAGAAATTGTTCACCATGATAGATTCAGGCAGGAAGATGGTGTTGAAGGACAGGGACTGCTTGGCCTCTGACTCTTCCAGGAGTCAACTTTCATCCTGAAATTCCCTTGCTATAAGCTTGGCTAAATGAATGGTCATGCCAAGCTAAAACCTTGACTCTATCTTGCTCCTCAGATGGTATCTGTCCTGCTGAGTACTTCCAGGCTTCCAACATCTGCAGTACTTTACTTTTGTGTCAGACTTACACTATCTGGTACTCACCTTTAGGCTGGACATCAGCTGAAACTCCATTGCATGCCCTTTGAGAGGGGCATTTCCCAGCTAAATCTAATAGCTTCAATTGCAGTCAAAAATATTTAAATTGTTTTAATTTTTTCATCATCACATCTGTATAAAAGCAAATATTTTCCATTTACTGTGCTGTATTATTACATGTCATGCATTTAAACATGAACTTATTGCCATGATTTATAAATTGGAAACTGCTTTCCTCTGTCTGTTTTATGCATGTATAAAGGATATTCTTTATTTAAGTATATACATTCTCCCTAAAGAGCTCAAATGCTCCACAGATCTCTTTAGACCAACATGTTATTAGAAAGCACATTTTCTAAATAAAATTTCCATCATCAAAATATCATTGTGATGTTTATTATAAAAGTTTAAAACTTAAGCTAGTTTTCCCCCACCCCAAGAAACATTAAGATGTCACCTCCTTTCATCCAATCTTCCCCTGGATATGCTTTATTAACCAAGAGAAACAAAATCAGAATTATTCTAAAATTAAATTTTGCTCATTTCAGACTCGAGCACAATTAAATCAGTTTGAGTTAGGACAGACAACAGTAGCTTCCGATTCATAATTAACAGAAAGGAAGAAAAGCTACAAATTGTAAGATGACTGCAGTTTTATCCGATCTTTGTATTTTCCCAAAATGAATATTAAAGAGGGAAAAACATGTGAAAAGGCAAATCTTCAAAAGGAGTTCCAAAATTCACAATACAAAAGACACATCAAGCTGGTTTTCCAAAACTCCATGTTTCTTTTAAGATTCTGGGTTTTCTTTCTTCATTGCCTGTAATGACAAACAAGAAAAGAAAGTCATCAGCCAGGTTCCTCAAACACTCTGCTACAATTTGTCCAACCAGCAGTAATCAGAATACAAACTCTGTATTTTTAGCACAAGTCACTTTCACTATCACACTGTGAAGTGATAATTAGCTCAGTAATGCTCAGATTGGGTTCAGCCATTGCCACTAAGTTCCGATATAGCTTTGGTCCAAACATGAACTCAAGAACTAAGATGCAAGTTACTGTGTGAAATTGAGGCAGCATTTGACAGAATGCTTTAACAAAATTGCAGTCAATGGAAATCAGGGATGAAAGCTTCCCATTTAATGTCATACTTGACACAAAGGGCGATGGTTGTTGGGGAGTTGTTAATCAACTCAGTCATTGATTATTACAAAAGGTTGAGCACTATTCCTAACTCCTGAGGTACAGGTGCAAGTGCGTTTGTGTGCAGCAAGACCTAGACAATGTCCAGGCTTAGACTAAATGACAAGTAACATTCACAACTTCAAGTATAACGTTAAAAGATTAAATGGGAATATCTTTCTGGACATTAAAGAGTTAGACTGCAAAGCTGAACGTTCTGGAAGTGGGTGGAGGCGACATTCTGTCTCACAAAACGCATGCAGAATTCGGATGACCATCCATTGTAATTCACACTTCATTTAGATAGGCAGTCATTTGCTATTACTCCCCCGCTATTGTCAAGTTAACTATAATTCAATCTCTTCCATCCAGAAATGCTTTCTGTCCAGAGGTATGTCGCATCTGCATTGTCTTGGGAAATCACTGAGTCAGGAAATCGTCGGCATAACGATTCCCCAGTATTAGGGCATGAGCACTTGCATCATCTCTGAGGATGCTCCCATCCTGCCATTGTAACAGGGGTAACATGTGACTGTGAGGGAGTGACTGGGGGCTGTCTTGAGTGGCATGTGACTATGGGGGAGTGACAGAGTGAATAGCTGTAGCATTGCCAACTGACTCGTATAAAGGTGATATATTTTCTTTGTTCGGCGTCTCTCTTCTGACTCGACTTCACGCCCACAAAGAGCATGAGAGGGGTCACTGAGTTTGTACAAGCTTTATTAAACTTTAAAAACGTTTGCTGAAGTTGGTGTGTGCGAATTGCAGCTTGTGTGAGAAACCTCTGAAGAACCTAACATAAGTGCTAGGCAATGATAATCTCCAAAAAGACAAAAGCTAACTATCGCCCTTTGAAGTTTAATGGTATTAACCTTGCAGAGTCTTAAATACTGAGGGTTACCATTGACCAGATATTGAACGGAACTGGATTATCAACATAAATTTAACAAGCGCAGGTGAGAGGCTAAGAGTCTTTCACATCCCAATTCCCCAAAGCCTGTTCACTATCCTCAAGGCACAAGTCAGGATTGTGATGGAATTCTCTCCAATTCCTGGATGGGTGCAGCTCCAACACAAGCAGCTCAACACCATCCAGGACAAGATAGCTGGCTTGACTGAACATCCCATTCATTACAGTTTGCATTCACTCCTTTCACCACTGATACACATTGGAGCAATCTATAATGGCCAGAAGATACACCGCAGTCATCCACCAAAGCTCATTTCACAGCAGCTCCCAAACCGGTAACCTACACCACCTGGAGAGAAATGGACACCAGATGCATTGTAACAATCACCCTTTAAGTTCCCCTCACACCATCCTGACTTGAACTACATCGCTATTCCTTTGGTCATTGGGTAAAAAAACCTGTAGCTTTCTTATCTATAACAGAGGTTCAAGGTCACAACAATCCACCTTCTCAAGGGGATTTAAGGAAAGGCAGTGATACTGACCTAGCCTGTGATGCCCATGTCCTATGAACAATTAATAAAAAGCATTCATCTTCCTTATTCGGTGGCATTATTAGAGCAGATTTTCATGAGAATACACAAATGTTGTCCTTTATTTCATTCAAACAACAAAATCTGGCACACACTGTCTCCAGCTATTTTCTAAATAACCTATTCAGGAATGTTACTACACACCTCTGGATCAGGAGAGACTCAAACCTAGGCCTCATAGCTCAGAGGTAGGGACACTACCACTGCACCACAAGCACCTCAACCAGACTGTGTCTCCATCTATTACAGCTCTATCATCAGGTGTTGTCAGGTACTCACTTTCAGATTTCCTCAATCAGGCAACAAGATGCAAAATAAAACAGTTCTATGAGCCATTTTATGCGAATACTGCAGATAAGTAGTGCTGACCTCCAGTAATGACCGGACCACTTATAACAGTATAAGTCAATTATTGTGTCGTTTTGAGAATTAGGATATCAATGTACATACTCCAGATTATTTGCATAGGACGCTGTACAGATCTTTTTGACCTGGTTAGCTCTCAAAAGTAAACTGCATATTACTCATCATGTTGCATCCAGTCAAGGTCAGTTATGCTTTGTCTATGTAGATTAAACAGGCCTTGTGCAATCCCTTGGGTAAGAGAATAACCATTTACTGTAACCGCTAGATTAATGGGCTGCCGTTGCTGTAATAGATCTAAATATACTCCTCATAAATTATCATTTGCAACCTTGATCTCCACATCTGTAATCATATCCCATCAACACTGAAATAGTTCTGAACGCAGTTGTAAGGCATATTTTAATTTGACCTGTCCCACTCAACATAATGTCAAGCTTATGATTCAGGAGTTGGAGAGGTGTAATTCGAAACTGTCCAACCATATCAAACCAGTTTAAAGCAGTCAGCTTGTAGTTATTAGTGAAAATGTCTTCAGCTTTAACAACTATCGCAATCCTCCCACATTTTAAAAATCTTTTCATAGTATGTGGCTGCCTCTGCAAGGGAAGCATTTGTTTCCCATCCCTAATTACTCCAGCAATTAGAGAGGTGCTCGGCCATTTCAGGTTCAAGAACCAGCCACATGCAGACCAGACCATGCAACTATGGCAGATTTCCTTTCCTACAGGGCATTAGAAAACCAGAAGGATTTTTACAATGCACGATGATAGTTACCACGGGCACCATTACTGAAATTAGCTTTCTATTCCAGACGGATTAACACCAGCTGCTATGATGTGATTTGAACCCAGGAATCCAGAGTGCCAGTCTGGGCCTTTGGATTGCTGGTCCAGTGATATTACCATTACATCACTGCCCTGGAGATACTTTACCCATAATGTACAAAGTGGAATTTGGACTTCACCATATGGTTCAGTCTATCAAAAGCATTGTCCACTGTGATACTCAGCCACACAGACCAGGACTCCACATCCTTGCACTGCATTCAGTTAGGACTGGACAATCCCAGCACTGGAGATGCTTGGACAAACCTCAGCAAAACTGGATAGGCGAGAGGGGTTTTAGAAAAAGCAGGCAGTGTTTCCACTCCTGATCAAAACCTAACAGCCTTTTCTGAAAGCCTGGATGTCAGGCACAGCTAATGTGATGGGTAAGAGCTATCCCAAATCCAATTGCCCTGTTCAACTCTCAGGAAAATTCTAAGCCAAGGTTTCTAGCAGTTACAATAGGGTAGAAGTTCCAAGAATCATCAGATTCCTGACGATGGGCTTATGTTCGAAATACTGACTCTCCTGCTCCTTGGATGCAGCCTGACCTGCTGTGCTTTTCCAGCAACACTCTCGTCAACTCTGATTGCCAGCATCTGCAGTTGTCACTTTCTCCTAGAAGTTTCACCCAGCACTAATGACTCCAATCACCAGACCATCTCACATCCCATCCGATAAGTAGGATTCTTACTACATTGGACATAGGCACCTGCATCATCCATTGCATTACAATGACATCCAATCAGTATAAATGGCACACTTTCAAAGCAACAGAACCAAACTAGTGGACAGTCAGGCCTGCAGACCCTGAAATCAAACTGTAATAAACTTCTCACTGAAGAATTGTGGTTTGAATTCCTCCTGCTGGGGGTCATTTGCAGCTCAGAAAAAAGACACCCACAAATATTTTTTTTCCAAAGTATGGCACTGAGACACTGCACATAATCACGCAATTGTCAATTAATGATGAAATCAAACATAATCTGTTCTAATGATTTGCATCCACATTACCAGTTTACTTTTAGCAAGCTAATTAATACCTCACAGCCGAAGTTCCATGGTTTTGCAATGTTTCTTCTTCCATAAATGAAAGACAACCATACAAGGAAGATAGCTCAATCACAGGAAGCCATTAGAATAACATAGGCTTTTTAAACCTTCGGGTAATGCTGGGCAGATAACACAACCAAATTAATGCTTTGGTTTGTTGGGAGCAAGTTTGATGGCACTGACCTCAAGACAAGATCTGGAAAGAAGTCTCAAAACAAACATCATGAACCAGCTCACCTGTGATGTCTCTCACAGAGAATTAGAAACTGAAGGGAGCTCACCACTAACTTCTCTAGCAAAACTAGGATGGGCAATAAATGCTGGCCCAGACAATGACATCCACATCCCATGAGTGAAATAAAAAAAACTAAAAGGAACACAAGAAGGGTCCACCTGTCACAGTCCAGCACATTTTGGCCTGGCGAAAAGAAGAAAGGGAAAAAAAAATCATAATTTCAACAAAAACAAAAATTCCTTGTGCTTTCTGTTTTGTAAGTGGCTCAAATTTCCCTTTTTATACCCTGTAATAGCACTTGCAAAATGTGAAAACAACTAAAAGCAGTTATAACCAAAAATGTTTCAAATATCTTCTGCTGAGTCTTGTTGGGGAATCTGCTACATTTTGGATAACAAATTGTCAATGTAAATTTTCCACTGCACTGCAAGCTCGAGCAACATCCGAAAACAATTTACACTGCTCCTTAAATCCATGAAGGTGGGCAAACTGCACAGACCGTAAAAAATTTGAGATATGGCAATCTTTCTTCTGATGTTTGCATCAGTGTTTTAAAAAAAAAATCAATGTAACAAAATGGTTCAAAGTGTTATTAAACCACCAGTTTTCATGAAAACAGACAAAAATCAAGAAATTGGATTACAACTTCAACATCATCTCCTTTTGTCTATTTCTGTATTTTTTGCCAGTTTCATATAACAAGATTCACCAAATCAGTACTGTTGACAGCAATTTCAATCAGGGTGTTAAGGTGAATGATTCTGTGTCTTTTTAAAAACTGAGAAATTTGTAAAACTGGTTCTTGGGTTATGGGTGTTGCTAAAACACCTGCATTTATTTCCAAAAAACTTAGGTGTCCCAGAAGTGATGTTGAGCTATAGTCCATGTGATAGAAGTACTCGCAACAATTTGGAAGGGATAAGACTGCAGGTAGGTTTAACAAAAGACCAGGTGGCTTCTAGGAGACAGAAAGGATTGCAGGGAGCAAGTGAGACCATTTTCAAAATTAATAGAGCAAATATTTTTGGTCAATGTGAGATCTTGAATTTTTCTACTTTTGTTCAACTTTAGCATTACTGTGACTCAGTATTACCCAGATTCACAAAGGGAATGTATCGTATGTGCAGTCTCCAATACATTTAGTGTATCAATTACAGTGCATTGCAAGGCAGCAAACATCAGAGTTTCCAACTTCATTAAACCACCTGATGATGGAAATTCTTATTTTGAATTTAAGTTTATTTTAATTTTCCTGAGCTGTAACTGTTGTCCTGCCAAATGAACAGGTACTAACAAAATAAAATGTTGTTACAAATACTCCAGCAAACTTAGCTGCACAAAAATGTTATTAAACAAAAGTATACATTGGTGTCACAAATGCAAAGTTTATGAGATGGCTGTACTGGACTGTCTCTTTAAATTCAAAGTAAAATGGCAAAGTGAAAACAAACGTTTAACTCTGTCCAGGATGAAGCTCAGGAGGCCAGGTTACAACAAGAGCAGGGACTCAGGTTAAATGTTATTGAAAACCATATGCCATGGTTAACAACTGAAAACTAAGTACAGAGCATTTAAATCTAATGTGGATAGGTTTACAAACTGAGGCAAATATTCTTGTTTTGTGCAGACGTACAAAGTGAGCATGCGAGTTGGGGGGCGGGAGGGAAGAGAGAGAAGCGCAGAAAGCGAGCGAAAGCAGGGAAAGCACAGAGAGCAAGCGAGAGTGTGCACGGCAGAGAAAATGTTCTTCGCTGTGAGCTACCAGGCAAAGGGCTCATGAAACTTTGTCCTCTGGGTGAAGGAGGCATGTGCAGAGATTCATCCTGGCATGGCAGAGATAAGAAATCACCTGAATGGGCTTTTCTGCTGATGGCTGTTTTTGAATCCTCAGAAAACTAAGCCACACAACCTTTTTCAGCCAAATAGGAAGAAATGAATCCATTGGAAGTTGGGAATGATTTTGGACTTTTGTTTGTGAAAGTCTGTAATCCTGTGGAGCATATACTGGAACATGTATACAGCATACAGGGTTATTGGTCTGTCAGCATATTAACCCAGATTATTTCTTTTGCGGCTTTGAGTTTAGGCACTTAGTTCATTAGAGTCATAGAATCATAGAGATGTACAAAATGGAAACAGACCCATCGGTCCAACTCGTCCAAGTTGACCAGATATCCCAAACTAATCTTGTCCCATTTACCAGCACTTGTCCCATATCCCTCCAAACCATTACTATTCATATACCCATCCAAATGCCTCTTAAATGTTGCAATTGTACCATGCTCTACCACTTCCTCTGGCAGCTGATTCAATACAGGTACCACCCTCTGCGTGAAAAAGTTGTCCCTTAGGTCTCTTTTATATCTTTCCCCTCTTACCCTAAACCTATGCCCTCTAGTCCTGGACTCCCCTAACCCAGGGAAAAGACTATGTCTATTTATCCTATCCATGCCCCTCATGATTTTATATACCTCTATAAAGGTCACCCCTCAGCCTTCGACGCTCCAAGGAAAACAGCCCCAGCCTATTCAGCCTCTCCCTATAGCTCAAATCCTCCAACCCTGACAACATCCTTGTAAATCTTTCTGAACTCTTTCAAGTTGCACAACATCCTTCTGATTGGAAGGAGACCAGAATTGCACGCAATACTCCAACATGGTCTAACCATTGTCCTGTACAGCTGCAACATGACCTCCCAGCTCCTATAATCAATACTCTGACCAATAAAGGAAAGCATACCAAACGACTTCTTCACTATCCTATCTACCGGTGACTCCATTTTCAGGGAGCAATGAACCTGCACTCCAAGGCCTCTTTGTTCAGCCACACTCTCCAGAACCTTACCATATAAGTCCTGCGAAGATTTACTTTCCCAAAATGCAGCACCTCGCATTTATCTAAATTAATGTCACTTCTCAGTCCATTGGCCCATCTGATCAAGATCCTGTTGTAATCTGAGGTAACCTTCTTTGCTGTCCACTACCTTTCCAATTTTGGTGTCATCTGCAAACTTACTAACTCTACCTCCTATGCTCCCATCAAAATCATTTATATAAATCATGAATAGAAGTGGACCCAGCACCGTTCCTGGTGGCACTCCACTGGTCACAGGCCTCCTGTCTGAAAAACAACCCTCCACCACCACCCTCTGTCTTCTATCTTTGAGCCAGTTCTGTACCC
>NC_057733.1:20678163-20689951 GCF_004010195.1 Chiloscyllium plagiosum
TCCTGGTGGCACTCCACTGGTCACAGGCCTCCTGTCTGAAAAACAACCCTCCACTACCACCCTCTGTCTTCTATCTTCGAGCCAAGTCTGTACCCAAATGGCTCGTTCTCCCTATATTCCATGAGATCTAACCTTGCTAACCAGTCTCTCATGGGGAACCTTGTCAAATGTCTTACTGAATTCCACATAGATCACGTCCACTGCTCTACCCTCATCAATCCTCTTTGTTACTTTTCTTAAAAAACTCAATCAAGTTTGTGAGACATGATTTCCCACGAACAAAGCCACGTTGACTATCCCTAATCAGTCCTTGTCTTTCTTACCTACTACGTAATGCTTAAACTATGGTAATTTTAGTTTGTTCTTACAGTAAAATTCTGCAAACTTAATAACCTTTCTTTAAGGTTATTAATGATTATAAGGTTATTATGATTCCTTTAAGGAAGTCACCAAGAATTAAAATACTTTTTAAAGTTCATGCTCTCCGTCAATAGTTGTACCAATAGTCATAATTAGTAGTCTAATTAAATATAATAAGTACAGTAAACTTCCCACTATAATGTCATGAAGAAACAAGTGTCAGAATAAACTCACCGTCTTGAAAAACTGGCGGCCCAAATAGGAGGTAGCCATGCTAGTTAGATTTTTCCCACTTCCTATTTTACACTTTATGTAACCATAGAGATTTGATCCTTGAAGCGTAACACCCATGATAACCACAGCCTATTCCAAAAGGAAGAAAATCAGTAAGAACACTCCATAAATATGTCACAGAAAACAATTCACACCTTACACAATTTATTTCACAAAACTGCAAGCAGAATAACATCTACCCTTGCATTACTATTATTTTGTTCCTCTCTGCACAGATGCTGCCTGACCTGATAGGCATCTCCAGCAATTTCAGTGTTTGTTTCAGATTTCCAGCAGCTGTAGTGTTTTGCCATGAATCTATTATTGCCCTTACCCATCCCTACCATTCCAAATTTAGAATGGTATAAATATTTAAAGCAATACTTAGTGATATATGTAGAACAATCTGTCTCTGCATTATAAACATCCAAAAATAAAGGAAAATTATCTGCAGTACTTGCATTCATGCAAATATATTAAAAATTATCAAAATAATTTTTATCAGAAAATTTTAAAACATAATTGTACTAAGCAGCACTCAAAAACTTACCAACCATTTCAACTTAAAGGAAAAGAAAGTGCTGAAGACAAAAATGACCCACAGAATGGGGCAGATGATTAATCCTAACCAGAAGATTTTGGATTCAGCTTCGGAAGAAACTCTCTTCCCTTTACTCGAAGGCTATGAAAATAATAAAGAAAAATTCTAATTTAGAACAGAGTAATTAACATTCTTGTCTTCTTTCAGAATTCAACACAACCAATTTATGCTTGGAATGTACACATCATGCTTGGTTTAACATATTTCAACTACAGTTAGGTATTTCTGTAAATAGTTTAAAATTTATGCCTATTTTATTTAAAAGTTAATAGTTTAAAAGTTAATAGTTTAAAATTTTAGCCTTTTAACGTAACATATTTGTTGAAAAGTACTATGCTATGCTCATTGTTTTTCAGGTGGACAGCTGTCTTTTTAAGATTGATTTATTCGAACGATTAGTATGGAAACATCTAATGAATTTTTTTTTGTCCTATACAAAGTCTCCATTTTAATGAACGAAGACAAGTTTGCATCATAGCAGTGCTCACAGCCTACTATTGAACCAGACTGTACCAGAGGAATCAATAATGAAACCTAAAGTATCATCTATGTGCCCAAGTCTCAACTTAAGTGCTCACCAAAGCACTTACTCTTAAGATATTTTCAAATCAGCCTGCACAGAAATGTTGCTAACACACCTCTGGAGCAGGTGGGATCTGAACCCATGCCTCCAGAATCAGAGATGAAGACACTACCATTGTGCCACAAAAGCCCTTACCCACAATTAATTATATTGTGTTGTACCAATTTACACTAGTTGTACTAATTCCATGCAGGCAGTGGGCATTCAATGGGATTTCACAAGTACATATAAATGGGTGTTTATTGGTATTGTGGAGGTGGTTGAATTAATAGTTGCCTGCTTTTAATTTAACTCTAAATAAAAGCAAGGCAAGAAATTATTGATGTGCAACAAAAGCAATGGAATAATCGTGCAGGACTTTATGCTCGATAGAGTCTGCACCAATCAAATTGGCAATGGTGACTTGGAAGAGCTTGCAGAATGTTTTTGCGACGGTTTTGTGGAACAATATATTATGGAAACAACTAGGGCTAAAGCTATTTTACGTCTAGTATTGTGTACTGAGACAGGGTTAATTAGCAATCTCAAAAGTAACACATCTGCTGAAAACTAGCAATCATATTACAATTGAATTCCACACAGGTTTGTAAGCAATGTTTCAAGCACAAACAAGAAATTTAAACTTAAACAAAGCCAATTTCATAGGCAGGAGCGGACAACTGGCCAAATGGGAGAATGGGGAAATAGACCTAAAAAGGTTTGGCCACAAAGAGTAATCATATATAGACCATTAGGAGACAGTGAGGACTGCAGATGCTGGAGAGCAGAGTTGAGAGTGTGTGCAAAAGCACAGCAGGTCAGGCACCAACTGAGGAGTAGGAAAATCGACGTTTTGGGCCGGAGCCCTTCATCAGGAATTTCCTGCCTGACCTGCTGTGTTTTTGCAGCAACACACTCAACAATACATAGAGCTTTCTCAAGTTGACAGCTGTGACTGGTAGAATGCTACGTGGATAAATGCTAGGGCCTCAGCTATTTACAATCTATATTAGATTTACACAAAGAGACAAAGTAATGTGTCCAAGTTTGTTGACCATACAGAGTGAGGTGGAAACACAAGTTGTGATAACCACACAGAAGTTGCAAAAAGATATAGACAGTGGATGGACAAGGTGGCAGAAGGAGTTATAATATAGAGAAATTAGAAACTATTCACTGATCATAAGAATTAAAATGCAGAGTTTTTTTTCCCCCAAAAGGCATAAAACTTCTAAACGTTAATGTACAGAGTTTTACAGTTTTAATTTGTATCTTTTAGGAAAAGAATACTTCTATTCAAATCCAATAGCAAAGGACCATAGATGGCTGTCTGGGATGAGTGGGTCGTCAAGTATGTCGAGAATGGGTAAATTGGGTCTATTTTCTCTGGTGTTTGGAAGAATAAGATCTCAATTGAACATACATGATTTGGAAGGAGCTAGACAGGCCAGGCACAGAGATTGTTTCTAATGCTTGAGGAATCTAGAACACAGAGTCATAGACGCAGAATAAGGGGTTGATTATTTAGGACCAAGGTAAGTTTCTTCACTCAAAAGGGCTGCGAATCTTCGTAATTCTCTACCCTCGGGAGGTTAAGGATACTCTGTCAGTGAATATATGGAACAGGAAATTAGAAGTAAAGTCAAGACCAGCCATGGTTGTACCGAGTGGTACAGCAGGCTCATCAGGCCCGTTTGGTCTACCCATTCTCCTAATGATGCTTTGGGAAGATTGGATCCAGTTCTATTCTTCACCAAATAAGTTTCTCTATAAAAACAACAACTGTGGTTTATAGATACACGCTATACACAGACACACACACTTTTTGGTCTCCTCTAAATAAAAGAATCAACTTTTGTTCATACCTTCTTCGCCTCAAAGACCCAGTGACTCTTTCCATCATCATCAACCTGGTTCCACCAGCGTAACCCCACTAGTAATCTACCAGTGATATTCTGGACCAGAAATACAAACAAACAGTGCAGGATCATTGGAAGTGTGTGTCTGTACATCAATATATAGTGCACAAGCGTAATAAATTTCTATATCACACATAAACATTGTATTTTTTAAGTTGAATGTACCTTTCAGATTTATCTCAAAGATTTAAAACACAGTTCATCAATTCAAATATGTAGTAGCAATGTTCAGAGTCATTTGTAAATTGGACAACGTACTTCAAATAGTAGGTAACAAACAAAACACATTAATTTAGTTAAAAACTGCATGGAATTTGAATTCATGTTACTACTTAATTTAGATAAATAAAACTCAACTTAATTTACTGGACAGCAACAAACTTACAGCAAAATGGTTACAACTGAACTATGCTGCTGAACAAAATTTGGGTGAAAGTAACAACATTTTCAGATAAGCTTTAAAAATGCTCCCGGCAAACATTTAGGGAACCCCATGAAGGAAACTTAACCTGTTCTCATGTTAATTTCATTCTGGCACCAGGACCAATGATACAACTAGAATAAGCAGCCAATCACACTGCAGAACTCTCAGGTTCTTTCCCTCACTTTTCACAGTTTTATAGAAATGTAAATGAAGATTGAGACACACAGGAATAAGGTCAAAAAATGTTTTTAAGAGATCCACAAAATTTTCTCTATTCCATAGTAAATGCTAATATTTTTAAATATAAAAAGTAGGTTTTTTTAGGGTCACAGAGATTGCTCAGCAGCAATTTAAACTTGTCATTCTGTTTACATTTTGTCAAATCTAATGCAAGCAGTTAGATTATTTGGGCCGCTTCTACAGTGAGATTAAAGCCTACAAACTAGAAATTACATCAATTCAGTTGATTTCTAAGATTCACATCCAGAGGACAGCAGTAGTAATGTCCAGAGTTTTGCATAGTAATTGCAGCGAACAGTGTCAATGTTACTGTCATTATAACTGTGAAATCCTAGTCATTGTATCCTTATGACTGCAAAACTAAAACTCACTGCTCACATTATAAGGCAGCATAGTGGCAGTTGTCAGTACTGCTGCTTCATAGTGCAGGGACCCAGGTTCAATCCCAGCCTCGGATGACTGTCTATATGGAGTTTGTGTGTTCTCCCCATATCTGTATGCATTTCCTTCTACAATCCAAAGATGTGCTGGTTAGGTGGATTGGCCATGCTAAATTGCCCTGTAGTGCCCAGGGATATGCAGGATAGGTGGATTAGTCATGGTAAATGCAGGACGTGGGGATAGGGTTGGGAGGTTGGTTTGGGTGGAATGCGCTTCAGTGCAGACTCAATGGCCAAATGACTTCTTTCGGCATTATATCATTCCTATAATTAATTAATGAAAAAGACAAAGCTATTGGACCAAACATTCATGAGACCTCAGATGCCACTATGACCTCCAATTCAGGCCACATATTATCTATTCCATTAATTTCCAGACAAAAAAGTCACACTAGCCTGAAAGCAAGTATGAGAATGGCAAACTAAGATTTAAACACCATGAAAGATTAAAAACAAGGAAGCCCATAGGAAGAGGGGAAAAAAAATCACTTTACCCACTCTTTTATAAAAATGCATTTGACATAAAGAATAATGGAGTGAATGAAACAAATAAGTGAGTTTCAGTTGCAATTAGACATACATCTGAGTGAAAAGAAAATATTGAGGGATATGATGAGTTTTGCAGACTTAAAACCAATGAAAAAAAATAGCATTTTACTAAATGGCTTTTTCTAGCTCCCAAAAGAAATTGTTACTGAACAGTGTTTCGAATATATTTTTCTTATAATTATCAAGTTAGGACATTGTTTTGTTGAACACTTGCGTGTGAACACACCAGACAATTTCCTTCTGGGGAATGAAGAAATAAGATGTTCCAAAGGTTACTTACTTTTACAGTCCAGAAGTCACATGATAGAAGCAATATTATTGTCACAAAGCAGGCAATGAAGCTATTGCTCAGAAATTCACAGAGAAGGTAGACAACTATTGCACTAATCCGGAAAAACAGGTGGAAGAAGCAAGCCACTGGATGCCTTGAAAAAAAAAATTTTTAAATAAATCCACTGATCTCCAACAATTCATTACTGCAACACAATACTAATTCATGAGAGATAATTCATGACATGAAAAAACACCTTTATTCAACAGTTGTACTGTTACAAATACAAAATACTGTCAATTAGAAACTGATGTTACCCTGTGGAAGGGTTTGGCTGTGGGCGAGAGGATTAAAAAGAAGAAAATTTCACAACACACCTGCACGTTGACTCCAAACCATCACATTCCACAAGTAGCTGCAGTGTTTTACACTGCATGTAGGAAATGTAAGAAGCGAACTGTCAATTGCAATAAGTTAACTGGCAATGGTGTTAACATGGGTTTTTGAATTCAACTGATGTACAGATTACCTGGAACTTCAGTGAAAATAAAGTTAAGAACACAGCAGCTACCGAGAGAGATGAATCGGGGTGAAAATAATTTTTCTTAATGCCTACCCTTTTGGTTTTCAGGAGTTCCTTTTTTCTCACAGACTCCTTTATTAGATAACACAGCTACCTCGTAACATTACCCCTATGTTTGTATTAAAATCCTTTAATAGTTCCATTCTTTAGACAGGTAAGATAGCACAAATATCAAAGACAGAGTATCTGTACAACATTAAATCTTTTAACTTGGAATCCAAGTAGCAGTTTCCTACAAACTCATTTTATAATGAAAGTATTTTGTTAATTTATCATGAATAAATCTCTCATAGTCTATGTCATCACTCTCTGGGATAGTTTTCTGGAGGCTGAGCTCCACTATTCCGGAGGTTTATCTCAACTGTGAAGAGGTTTAAACAAACTATCCAAAGTGTCCAACTTACCTGACCGACAAACTCGTGTTCAAAAGAAAATACACACCAATTTTCTGAACTTAACAAGAAAATAGTTGTTTATTACATACAAATTGTCTTTAACCGATGACAATTAGGAAATAGGAATTGCTTAGTTGTAACTCAAACTTAAACTCTGTCCCATCTTTAAAATCTGCCTCACAAACAGAAGAGAACAAAAAACTGAATCAGAGAAAGATAGTTTGATAGCACCAGTCTGGATCAAAGGATTCAATGAACTGCTTTCTATTCTATTTTAGTTCTTTACTGATGAGATGAGGTTGAAGATGCTCTCTTTTGTTCACTGGTTGAGAATTCATCCTTTCACTGTCTTTAGAGAAGTTTTATTCCTCCTTCAGTCGAAGATGGACTGGAAAACAGCTAGCTGTTGTTAGAGACTTTCCAATATCTCCATAGGAGTGTGAAACAGAGGGAGATTTTCTCGTGCTTTCTCTTTGCAGATTATATGGCTGCACTGGCCTCAAACAAGCCATGGTCACCAGGAGTCAAACAGAACACTGTTGTCCAGTAGATTTCCTTTAGCTAAGAACCCGTTGGCTCCTTAGTATCTGCTTGTGTTTTCGCTGTTCCAGGAAAAATGGAACATTGGGGTGTATACAATGTGTCCCAGTAAACATAATGTTTAAAGTTGCAGCCATCTCTTTAGTTTAAAGCAGTATTTTCTTTTTTGTGTTTGGAGTCCAAAAATAGAGGAAATACTAATACATCGTCTTTACACAGTTTCCTAAATGAAAAGTCTAATCATGGAACACAAAGTACCTTATAGGAAATCAGTCTCAAACCTGCAGCCCCCTCAAAGAGCACTCTCCAACAAACATCTTCTTTTCACCAGCTTAAAGTGAATGCTGAAGAACACAAGAGGATAGTGACTTCGAAAGGTCCAACTGAGGAACACGGAATGCACAGAGAGCACGAGAGAGCAAACCCAATTATGGCACATTTGGACTTTAAACAGCAACACTTAGTCTCTAGAAAACATCCATTGTTCCAAGCGAAAAGGCTTCTTTCACACTGTGCTGAAGCCTTACATATTGCAACACAAACAGTTTCATTTTTTGACACAGTAAGTTTGCAGAGAAGTTTCTACTGTAAGTAATACAGGATACTTACGATCAGGTTCAATATTAGGAAGTTCATTGCATTTAAAGTAAATATTTAAATAAAGTTCATTGCATTTTCACTACTTTGATTGTTTGAGTATAATAACCATTTTTTTTACACTTTCACATAAAGTTCAACATGAATACAAAGGCCAAACAATTTTGTACCAAAGTTTGCAAGGTGAAAATCTTGACCCAACTCCACAGCAAAGAAAAAGCAGATTCCTTCCTCCAAAGAAGGTCACTCCACTTTGTTCTGGCATCCGATTGTGTTCTCTCATGACATCTCTGCACCCTCTCCCACTCCAAAGTCAGACACTGGGGTGATTCCATAATCCAGTGCTACCAACAATAATTGAACTCATTTCATTCAGAATAGATTGAGAGAAGACATCACCAGCTACAAGCTCAGTTATCCGCAACAAGTGGTTTATAATAGGAAACTCCTAAGAATTCAAAAGCATGACAATGAACTTTATTTAAATATTTATTTAGCAATTACATTTTGCAGCTGAGTCAAAATTTCATGACTTTGCACATGCAAAATTGCCACTGTCTGATCACACAAGCCACACCAATGAGAGCCAAAGACAAATTTAAGTAGAAATAATCAAAGCTTTGTTGCTGAAATACATTAGGAAGGTAACCAAAGACAAAAGAAACAAAACGTTTTCAGATTTGGGGGAGGCAATGGGATGGCAGTAGTATCATTGACTTGCAGTCCAGAGGCCAAGGCTCTGAGGACATGGTTGGAATTTGAATTTAATTAATAAATTTTAAACTAAAGGCTAGATCCAGTGATTATGACCATGAAACTATTAATGTTTGTTACTAAAACCCTTCTGGCTCACTAATGTCCATGTGAGAAGGTAATCTGTCCTTATCTGGTTTGACCTCCTTGTGACTCCATACTGCAGCCCTCTGAAATGGACACGCACTTTTATCAAACCACTACAGAAAACAGAAATTAAGAAATGGAACAGATGAAGCATCTGACATCAACACGGGCACTGGATATGACAAAGGCACACGCAGCCCTATCAACCCTGCAAAGTCCTCTTTACCAACATCTGGGGTCCAGGGCCAAAATCTGAAGAGCTGCCTCACAGACTAGTCAAGGAACAGCCTGACAGCAACTTTCATGGAGTCATACCTTACAGTGTGGTAGGCATAGCTGCCCCTGGATATGCCCTGTCCGAATGGCAAGAAGAATCAGCAGAGGTGGCAACATGATGTAAAGAATCAGGATGAAAATGCCTGGGAATCCTTAACATTGACTCCAGATCCCAAGAAATCTCATAGCATCAAGTCAAACATTGGGCAAGACAACCTCTTCTACACAGTACCACTGACTGATGAATAAGTATTCTTCCATGTAGAACACCACTATGGACAAAGCCTGATTGTGGTGTGTCGGGAAATCGAACCTACCATGAGCAAGGGATTTCAATGTTTATAACCAAGAGTTGCTTAGTAGCTCCACTACTGACCAAACTGGCTGAGTTTTAGATTAAATTCCCTACAGTATGGAAACAGGCCATTTGGCCTAACAAGTCCACACCGACACTCTGAAGAGTAATCCCCCCACCCTTCATTTACCCCTGACTAATGCACCTAACACTTTGGGCAATTTAGCGTGGCCAATTCACCTGACCTGCACATCTTTGGATTCTGGGAGGAAACCGGAGGAAACCCCTGCAGACATGGGGAGAATGTGCAAACTCCACACAGACTGTCACCAAAGGCGAGAATCGGATCCGGAGTCCCTGGTGCTGTGAGGCAGCAGTGCTAACCACTTAGCCACCGTGCTGCCCCAAAGGACACGGCTGCTAGACTGTGGCAGGTGGTGGGGGGGCTAACAATTTGACCTTGTGCTCATTGACCTACCTGCTACAGTTACATCTGTTCATGGTAGTATCTGTAAGAGTGACTACCTTACTAGCCTCGTGGAGACAAAGTCCCATGTTCATACTGAGGTCATGTGGCACTACCACTGTGCTAAGTGGAATAAATTTCTGAACAGCTACAGCCAACTCAAAACTAGGCATCCATTGGACACTAGGGGCTATTAGCAGCAGCATTTATATTTAACTACAATCCGCAACATCACGGTCCACACTCTACCATTACCATCAAGCTGGGGTAATAAACCCTTGGTTCAATGAACAGTACAGGAAGACACATCAGGAGCATAACCAAGTATACCTAAAACTTGATGAATCTACAAGACATCTCAACATAGATGTCAAACAACAACATCAGCATCTAATGGACAGGGCTGAATATTGCACAATCAGCAAACAGCCCCACTTGTAACCTTATGTTAATATATATGGAAAGGTACTTTTAAAAGCTTGACATTTAGAAGTTGAAACTAGCATTCTCCAATGAAGAGGCTATAACTAGTTTGATAAATTAACTGTGCACTCTCAGTGCAGAACAGTGAGAAAATGTACAGCTTCTGTAAAAATATGCAAAGCTTTTACCACCCCCGCCCCAACAAAACTGTGCCCTGTGTAGGGCCAATTATCAAAAAACCAGTTCTGGTTTCCATTGTAAACTCTGGAAAATTGTGTTTCTAATATATCTGATGAACATGAAATATGAATCCTCTTTGCATTGACAATACCATAAAGGAGGAAATAGGTGCATTTTCTGCATTGAGCAGGGCAAATATTAAGGTTCCCTGCTAAGGTATCAAACACAAAGAATCTTATATTGTGAATTTATTCACTTAACCAGTCCACTTTCAGACCAAACTTGATCAGTGGGGGAATCCAGGATGATGGGGAAAGGGCTGGAAAGCAGACAAGAAGAATATTGGGTCAGCCAGGAATGGTGGAATAGACCCAAGGGATGAACAGCCATCCCTGTTCCTATCTCTCATGGTGATGACAGGTCAATAACAATGACATCCAAGAAGCAGTCACTGAGGTTGATGTGAATCCACTGACCCAAATATGAACTTTAGAATCCCACCCCCTCAGTATTACCGGATCCTCTTCTTTTTGGACTTTCTCTGTCCTTCATCATCAGCATCAAAAAGCGAAACGTCCTCCGCATCATCACTGGATTCCTGCAGTGGGGGGAAGAGAGAGGGGGAGAGTGAAGTGAGTGAAGCAGGAGGGTGGGGGTTGAGTGAGGAGGGTGGGGTTTGTCAGAGATCAGGGCCCCTTGGAGGTAAGAGGGGAACACGGTCCTGGGGAAGAGAGATGGGTGGTCTCTGTGTCTCCAGGACCTTCACCTCCCTCTGTCCTCTCCACCATCACTCTATCTTCCTCCTCTTTCATCCTTCTCGCCATCTCTCTCCCCACTCTCGCTTTCTCTCTCCCTCTATCCGTACATCTTACCCCTTCTCCCGTCTATCCCTCCCCCTCTGTCTGTCTATCGATCCATCCTTGCTTTTCTCTCTCTCCCTTTTCTTCTTCCCCTCCCCTTTTCTCTCTCCCTCACCTGCCGCATCATCCTTCCCTCCGCTCCGCCATTGACAACGACTTCCGGACCACGTGACCCTTGTTTATGCCCTCAGGACCCCTCCTCCCTCGGGATAGGTGTCCACTCAGCGCCTGAGCGGGCGGAGGGCAGTGCGCAGGCGCGGGAGGCGGGGTTCCGGTGAGTGTTGGTTTCTTCCAGCAGCGTCATCGCAGCTTGTTGCTAAGTTACAGTTCACTCAGGGGCGTCTGAAGTCAGTCATGGCCAGCTTCTAGTGTTCTCTTTTGCAGCTGAGAATCTCTGTCAATGGTGAGCTTTTAATCCAGAGCACATGGTTCAGAGATGGGAATGTCACTCCTTGTGTGCCACAAGACCTCCAATGAGCTTTATGCTGTGTTCTAGAGTCATGGAGACCAGGTTTCAGCGTGTTCAACAAGTTGAGAAACGGCCTCAAGATCATGAATATAATGAATTTCTTAAAAGGCAGCAGAGTACGGGATCAGCAGCTTCTGAAGCAGCATGAGAGACAGCAGGGTCAGCAGTGTCATAAATAATGGGAGACAAAAAGGGACAGCAGCCTCTGAAACAGCATGAGAGAGA
>NC_057733.1:20690002-20692895 GCF_004010195.1 Chiloscyllium plagiosum
CGGGTGTCCCAGAGGTGTTTTCTGAAATGTTCCGCAAGTAGGTGGCCTGTCCCCCCAATATAGAGGAGGCCACATCGGGTGCAGCGGATGCAGTAAATGATGTGTGTGGAGGTGCAGGTGAATTTGTGGCGGTTGGGTTAGTTAGTCCGGGTGTCCCAGAGGTGTTTTCTGAAACGTTCCGCAAGTAGGTGGCCTGACCCCCCAATATAGAGGAGGCCGCAGCGGATGCAGTAAATGATGTGTGTGGAGGTGCAGGTGAATTTGTGGCGAATATGGAAGGACCCCTTGGGGGCCTTGGAGGGAAGTAAGGGGGGAGGTGTGGGTGCAAGTTTTGCATTTCTTGCGGTTGCAGGGGAAGGTGCCGGCACACCCCCCCACCAACCCAACCTCCAATCCATGATAGCAGCAATGCTAGACTGCTTAGATATAGGCTTCGAAAGTGAAACAGGAAAGGAGAATCATAAGTAAAGGAGTGAAGATAGAAATACCTCTGGTCATTGTAATAGACAATAAGAATTGGGAACTGTAACAAGGATAAAGCCGAGGAATGCCTGGCGTCTTATCAACAAATGTTTTGCATGCAGGAGAAAAAGACATTCATTAAGTCTTAGGGTATCAAAGAAAAATGCAGTAAGCCTTAATTCATCAGTAGTAAGGGCCCTGTGCGCAAATCAAACTTTCTGAAATTTTTATGAGAAAACATAAAAATAAGTGTTTGAAAACATTGGCAGTGAAACTTAGGAACAGCTATCACAGAAGCAGAACCCTGAGCTTAGAGTTCAGAGAAGTAGGACAGATCCAGCTGAATGGCCAAAACTTGGTTAGCTGTTGCTCACCAATGCATGTCTCAGTCATGAGTCTGAAGCAACTATGTTTGTAACCTGATGCAGTTTTATGCTATATTGGTAAACTGAGTTGAGTGATGAATAAATAAGTAGACTACTTTAACAGTACAAGCTGTAATCAGTGTGATCACTAGTGTTGATCAGCAAGGGCAACAGACAACAGGTGGTTCTATGGAATTTGAACATGTGTGTTGGATAAAATAAGAGAATTTAAAAGTGGAACACAGGCTTCATGAATTTTTAAATATATAGGTTAGACATTAAACAGAACACGTCTGGAGTGAAATTTGAAGCAACACTCAGCACAAAGTGTTAATGATATCCTAATAAATTGAGCAAAACATTCTTTGTTCTTAAGAAACAGCTAGACTAGTTAAGAAGTTTAATTGGATTGTTAAACAGCATGTACACTCAAACTAGATCCAATACCAGTTGGAACTGAGTACTATCATGAAACATGCAACTTTGAAAGAAGTCTTGAGAATAAATAAACATTAAATTCAGAAGAGTGCATATACAAGTTCTGCAATTGGGTAAGCAAGAAAGTATGAAAATAATGCTTTTTAGCAATGCTTCACATGCCAATCTTCCAGATGGCTATTCTAGTGCCAAAGGGTTTATATTCTTGGTGCGAAAGAATGGTTAAGAATAATGTTGAAGCCAAGAAAATAAGCAGGGTAGTTAAAACACCTTAGCAGCTGAAACAAGTGACTGTAGAAGCTGCTTATTTAATTTTATTTATTTTAGGACTGTATTAATTCAGCATTCGAAAGTTGTGGAGGTATCGGTATTGGACTGAAGTGGACAAGGTCAGAAGTCATATGACACCAGGTTATAATCCAACAGGCTTATTTGAAATCACAAGCTTTTGGAGCGCTTCAAAGACTTCATCTGACAAAGGAGAAGCCCTATGAAAGCTTGTGATTTTGAATAAATCTGTTGGACTGTAGCCTGGTGTTGTGTGACTTCTGACGCAGTATTCTAAAGGACATCGTATACAAGAAGCAATCTGAGAAAAGTATACCCAACAACCATGCCCTTTCAGTTGCATTTCATACTATTCCTTTCTACCTAACTGCCTTTGTCTAAACTTTCTGAGTTCATCTCCTTTTTGTGCTTAGCTTATCTTTGAGTTGAGTCCTGCTTGTCTTACACAATGAGATCTACAGGTGTCAGCCAGCATGAGTGCCTCACCAGGGTAGGCCTATTGACCCAGTCAGGCTCCACCACTTAGACTGTAAGCATTTAAGAACTATGAGCATAATTGAAAACAACTGAGACTTCTCAAGAGCTAGTTGACCAGGTCAAGCTTCACCCTTTACATGCATGTATTGGTCCAAACTACTATCTGGGTAATGAAGGAGCAGCCATGGTAGTGAAGAAGTTTAAACTTACTAGAGTTTGAAGGAAGAAGTCTATCCTACCAGATACACACCATATACATTAGTTGAGGAGAAAGTGAGGTCTGCAGATGCTGGAGATCAGAGCTGGAAATGTGTTGCTGGAAAAGCACAGCAGGTCAGGCAGCATCCAGGGAACAGGAGAATCGACGTTTCGGGCATAAGCCCTTCTTCAGGAATGAGGAAAGTTTGTCCAGCAGGCTAAGATAAAAGGTAGGGAGGAGGGACTTGGGAGAGGGGCGTCGGAAATGTGATAGGTGGAAAGAGGTCAAGGTGAGGGTGATAGGTCAGACTGGGGTGGGAACCCTCCAACCACAAGGGATGAACTCAGATTTCACCAGTTTCCTCATTTCCCCTCCCCCCAGCCTGTCTCAGTCAAATCCATCAAATTCAGCACCGCCTTCCTAACCTGCAATCTTCTTCCCGACCTCCCCGCCCCCACCCCAGTCTGACCTATCACCCTCACCTTGACCTCTTTCCACCTATCACATTTCCGACGCCCCTCCCCCAAGTCCCACCTCCCTACCTTTTATCTTAGCCTGCTGGACAAACCTTCCTCATTCCTGAAGAAGGGCTTATGCCCGAAACGTCGATTCTCCTGTTCCCTGGATGCTGCCTGACCTGCTGCGCTTTTCCAGCAACACATTT
>NC_057733.1:20693454-20757416 GCF_004010195.1 Chiloscyllium plagiosum
TCCTCGTGGGAGCACGAGGCGGCGCCGATACAGTCATCGATGTAGCGGAGGAAAAGGTGGGGGGTGGGGCCAGTGTAGTTGCGGAAGATGGATTGTTCCACATATCCTACGAAGAGGCAGGCATAGCTGGGGCCCATGCGGGTGCCCATGGCTACTCCTTTCGTTTGGAGTTGGGTTTGTGAATGTATCTTTTTCTTATTTTTGCCCAACAAGATTGCTCCCATAGATGTAGTCCCAATGGCCTGATGTTAATGAGTGACAACTGCATGCTAATAAATGCAAAAGAAAGTCAGCATCCCCGTCCCTGTAAGATTCTGAGAACTTAATACCAAACATTAACTTGCTGTTGAAAAATTTATTTAGCCTCTCAGTTAATTAAGTTTCTTCACCCACCTATCTAAAATTCCGACGCAGGCCAGCAAAATTGCATCCTATGTGTTCTTTTTAAATATATGATGTGTCTGAATATCTACAGATCTGGTGTGTTCCTAACTTGGCAAAAGCCAGTAATCCAACAGTAGTTCAAATCCCAGCATGCCCTCAATTGCTTTTCCTTAATAGAATTCCTTCATTGTGTTTATTTCATTAGCATTTCAATATGCATAAACTCCTTTTTCTGTCCATTCATATCTGTATATTGGTCTCAGTAGCAAAGCTAAATGAATTGAATTCCCTCACCTGAGATACAATTGATAACATAGCTTGAGGGGCACTACTCCATTTCAAATGAGCTGGGTCAAATAAAGGAGGTAGGCCTCTCTAAATTACATAGCTGATACAGAGGTTGAACCTATACCACTGGTATCATACTATATCACAGCCTAATCAATTAAATTAAGCAAAACTATGTTATGAAGTTGAAGGCGTGTACTGTACCTTTAAGAGATAGTGAATCCTGTTCTGAACTGAGACTTTACAAGCACCTGTATATATGACTAGATGACAGTCCCAGAGTGTACTGGAAAATTGAAATGTAACATTTGGCTGTGAAATGGATACCTGATTGCTGTTTTGACAACAATTTGAATTTAACCAATCAGTTTCAGTTCTGCCCAGGATATTAAAACGCAATCAAGTTTGAATTTATTGTTTTTCCAAAATGGAACCAATGAGACAATCCAATGTTGGGATATAAAAATGCAGGCATTTGAAAATTGGAGAGAGAGCAACTGCCATCAGGGGATACCCAGTAAATTAGGAAACACTTTCTATCAAAGGTACCTTTTCATATGAAACATATTCACAGTAAAAAGAAAGAAGGTGGGAGATCCAAGATGGTGGCGACCCAGTAAGTCTGAATCTGCAGAGCTCTGCCCAAGACTGACGCAAAGTGGGGTACCCCCACCTCACCTGCTAAACTGCTTAAAATAGTTTTTGCCCAGCACCTTGGCCATTCTACATCAAATTTTAGCAGTTTGATGCTTTTTTTAAAAATGACCAAAGGCAAAGGCTCTCGCAGTTTGCAGCAGGCAGGGACCCATCCCCCACTGTAGCAACAGAGACGTCCACAGACACCCCGGGGGACTCACCTGCAGAGCCGAGCCTAATCTTGGAGTTTGTTAAACTCCGAGAGAAGATTGATGCATCCATCAAAGAGACCTGGTCCACGTGGGAGTCGATCTCGGTCTGAGCATGACCGAGAGATCGAGGAACTCGGGCAATGTGGGGAGGGGGGCTGGCGGAGCCTCCGAGACCGCTGCTGGGTCATCTATGGGTCAGGTCCAAGTTCTGGAACGCCAAGTCCGGACCTTAGAGGAACATATCGACAATCTCGAAAAGCAAGGTTGTCGGAAAAATATTCAGTTGCTGGGCCTTCCCGAATGGGATGAGAAAGGCCAGCTTGTGGATTTCCTGGAGCAATGGCTCCCACAGCTGCTGAAATTGGAATCGGAGCTGGGCCAAGTGCAGGTTGAATGGGCCCACCGGGTTGCTGTGCGCAGGCCCGGGTCAGACCAATGCCCCCGCCCGGTCCTAGTTCGATTTCAACATTACAGGGAAAAGCAGATGTTGCTGGAGGCCTCCAGAGTCTTGAGGAAGGATCCCCAAGCCATGATATACAAGGGCTCCAGGATAATGTTGTTCCAGGACGTCTCTCCGGCTGTGGTCTGCAAGAGGAAGGCATTTGATGAGGTGAAGAAGCGTCTGAGGATTTAAATATTCAATATTCTATGTGCTATCTGGCAACGCTGCGCTTCAGTCGTGGAGGATCTGTATATAACTTCAGATCACTGGAAAAAGTAAAAGAATTCCTGGATGTGCTCAAATAGACTGCAGGACTTGAACTGTATGAATAATGACTTTGCCCCCATTTTTTTTTCCTCCTTTCTTCCTCTTTCTCCTTTCCATCTTTCTTTTGTGGAGGAGGGGGACTCCTCTCTTTGGACTCTTCTATAGCTCGCACAATTTATTTGATTGTTGGGGGACGGTTCTGAATTTGGTTGCTTAATACTTGCTGGGATTGTAATTTTGTAATTTTATATACACTCATCTTGTGTTGATTTGCTAAGTGTATCTAGGTGATTGTGTTGGGGGGGTGGTGGGTGGGTTGCCCACTTTTAACTTCTGTCTTTTAAGATGCTGGAATTTATTTACTCTACTTTGTAATGCCTGGGCCGAGGGCATGGCTATAGCCGGGAGATGTTATGGTGGGATTATTGGAAGGTAGTAGTGCTCCCTGTGAACAAGGGGGAAAGTCTCCTTTTAAATATGTTTTATGTTATTTGTTTTTAGGAGTAGGTTTTAGTTGTTTTGATTTAGCTGTTTTAAAGAGTGTTTCAATGTGTGAATCATTTTTGGTTTTTAATCAATGTTTTTTTGTGTGGGGTTCTTCTTCCTCGGGGGTTTCAGGCTTGCTTGGATGATCATGGCTAGCCATTCGTTTAGGTGGAATGTCAAGAGGAGCCACTCACCAATCAGAAGGAAAAAGATATTATCAAGTCTTAAAAAGGAAAGGGTGTAGCCCTTCTACCGGAAACACATCTACTTGATAAGGAGCATTCAAATCTGCAACAGAGTGGATTTGACCAGGTGTTCTTTTCATTTTTTAGCTCAAAAAGTAGGGGAGTAGCCATTCTTATTTGGAAGAATCTTCCCTTCCAAATGCTAAGCCAGATAAAAGATGAGTCTGGACGGTATATATTAATTAAAGCCCTAATATATGGAGAGGAATACGGGATTTTGAATCTCTATTGCCCCCCGGCACGCCCTTTTAAATTTGTAATGGAAGCGTTCTCCAAGTTGATGGCTCTCGGGGTGCGCCACACAATTATAGGGGGAGATTTTAATTGTATCATTGACCCAGAGACGGACAGGATACCTAAGAGCTCTGCAGGCATATCTTTGAGACCTAGGCAGTTGGCAGATCTGAGTAGGGAGTTGGGGCTGGTAGATATGTGGAGGTGTCTTCACCCTGAGGTTGGAGACTTTATTTTCTATTCTAACCCACACAAGTGCCATACCAGAATCAACATGTTTTTTGTCCTCTCGACCCTTTTGAACTCAATATTGCTTTGTAAAATAGATAATATAACTATTTCCGACCATGCCGCAGTATATGTGGAGGTTAAGACTAGTAATGATGAGATAGGTTCCCGGCATTGGTGTATGGACCCTTTCCTATTGAAGGATAGTAAGTTCATAAAATATTTCTCGCAGGAATTTAAAACCTTCTGGGATATCAACTCAGGCACAGCCAATAAGCCTTCAGTGATGTGGGAGACTGCTAGGGCATACGCACAAGGCTTGGTTATTTCATATTCTGCGACCTGGAAAAGACAAAAGGAAGAGCAACAGCATTTGCTCGAGGCTCGGCTGAAGGCGGCTGAGACAGTGATGTTGATTGGCCTTCCATTACTAAACTACAGCGGATCACAGCCCTTAGAGCAACTTTGAATACCGTATTTACTCAAACAGCAAAAAGGGAGATATTATTTGCGAAGCAGAGATTATTTGAATATGGCGACAAATCTGGCAGGTATCTAGCATACCTTGTCAGAAAGAGAAAGGCTTCCCAAGCCATTACGTCTGTTGAGAGAGTGCTAGTACTCTGACTTGTGATCGTAAAAAGATCAATGTAGCCTTTAGAAAGTTCTATTCCGAATTGTATAAATCGCAGGACTGTGAGGATAGAATGTGGAAGTTGGAGTCTTTTTTTAAAAACCTGGCCCTTCCAGGCCTAACCTTGGAGCAGGTGTCATTCCTGAATGCCCCCTGGCAACCCAGAATGTACAGGAGGCGGTGAGACAGCTCCAGAGTGGCAAAGCGACCGGACCAGATGGATTCCAGGCTGAGTTCTATAAAGAATTTATAGGGGAAATTGGTTGGGCCACTTATAAATATGTATAATTATTCACATAGTCAGGGATGCCTCCCGCCTTCTCTGAGAGAAGCAAATATTTCACTCATTCTTAAGAAGGGAAAGGTCCTAGATGATTGCTCTTCATATAGATCTGTATTCTTGTTGAATGTGGGTTTTAAAGTTCTCTCAAAAATGTTGGCATTAAGACTGGAGAGGGTTTTACCATTCATTATAAAAGAGGACCAGACGGGGTTTATAAAGGGTCGCAGATCAACTAATAACATTAGAAGAGTCTTAAATATGGTACAAGCCTGCCAGAAGGGAGCGATACCAGGATTAGTTATCTCCCTAGATGCAGAGAAGGCATTCAATCGGGTAGAATGGCCATATCTCTTTTATATACTGGAATGGTTTGGTGTTGGAGAGGTCTTTACTAAATGGGTTATAGTATTATATAATGATCCCAAAGCAGCGGTGATCACCAATGGTTTAAGTTCGGATAGTTTAAGCATTGGCAGAGGTTGTCATCAGGGATGCCCTCTCTCACCATTATTATTTACGCTAGTGATTGAGCCACTGGCGGCGAGCTGACCCTAATATAACAGTTCCGGAGTTGGATCGGGCAAGCACAAAATTATCCTCTATGCGGATGATGTCCTCCTTTTCTTAAATGATCCATTGACATCTGTTCCCCACTTAATTCAAGTGGTTAGCTTATTTGGTACGTTCTCAGGTTATAAAATCAATTTTATGAAATCGGAGGCCATGCCACTGGGAGGTCTTGCCAGTATATCCAATTTTCCGGATGGATCCTGTTTCCCCTTTCGGTGGTCACTGGGAGGTTTTCTTTACTTAGGTATTTTTATCACTCCAACATTTGGTTAGCTATATAAAGCCAATTACACACATTTATTAGAGAAAATAAGACAGAACCTTCAACGCTGGGAAGATCTTCCGATATCCTGGCTAGGTAGAATAGCCTTAGTTAATATGAATATCCTACCTTGTCTTCTATATCCTATGAGAATGCTCCCCTTGATGCTGCCGAGGCAGGCGCTGCACATGCTTTATGGTTGACTCGGCTTCTTTGTTTGGAGTCATATTAAATTAGAAAAGCTACAGCTTCCACAAGTAAGGGGTGGGCTGGATTTTCTGGATTTCAGGAGGTAAAAACAGGTAAATTGCTACCTTTCCGCCACCTCCTCCCTGACCTATCACCTTCATCCCCACCCCCACTCACCTACTGTACTCTATGCTACTTTCTCCCCACCCCAACTCTCCTCTCATTTATCTCTCCACCCTTCAGGCACTCTGCCTGTATTCCTGATGAAGGGCTTTTGCCCAAAACGCCGATTTTCCTGCTCCTCGGATGCTGCCTGAACTGCTGTGCTTTTCTGCACCACTCTAATCCAGGGTTTCAGGAGGTACCAATTGAGCTTTCGATTATCTTATGTAGCTGATTGGGTCTCTTGTGATCCACAATCAATCTGGTTAGATATTGAGGCCTCCCAAGCAAAGTTTCCCCTCATCAAACTACTATTTATAGACAAGGTGAGAGTTTTTACGGATCATTGTAAAAGTCCTATTAAATACAATCAAAGCCTGGAGGATAAGGCAACAGGATGAGGGTAACCTACAAAAAATCTCCCCTTATACCCCTATAGTAGGAATGTTGGGATTCTAGCCAGGGCTGACTGATGCTGCATTCAAAATCTGGGAGTCCAGAGGTTTCTCTTGTTTGGGAGATCTGTTCAATGGGGAGGTCATGATGTCCTTTGAACAGCTGCATCAAAAGTTTAGGCTGCCTAGCAAGGATCTTTTTCGATATTTCCAAATACGAGACTTCATACAAAAGAAGACCACATTGATAATTAATCCTTAAAAATCGAATAGGGAAAGGAGAGTGCTTCGGCCGATGGGTCCGCCCTCGGTCAGTACCCTCGACCACTTACTATGTAATAAGGTATCGAAGGACATGGAACAGTTATATAAAACCTGGAGTCAAGGATTAGGGATGGAAATTAGATTAGATTGCTTACAGCGTGGAAACAGGCCCTTCGGCCCAACAAGTCCACACCAACCATCCGAAGAGCAACCCACCCAGACCCATTTCCCTCTTCACCTAACACTACAGGCAATTTAGCATGGCCAATTCACCTAACCTGCACATTTTTGAACTGTGGGAGGAAACCGGAGCACCTGGAGGACACCCACGCAGATACGGGGAGAACGTGCAAACTCCACACAGACAGTTGCCTGAGGCAGGAATTGAACCTGGGTCTCTGGCGTTGTGAGGCAGCAGTGCTAACCACTATGCCACAGTGCCGCCACCTTAGAGATGTGGGAGGATGTCTGGGAAAATGCTAGGAAGATCTCTATCTGTAACAGAATGTAAGCTATCCAATTGAAGATACTTCATAGGGCTCACATGGCACCTGAATGACTTGCAAAGTTCAAGGCAGGAGCATCTCCAATGTGTCCGAAATACAAAATAGAAGTTGGTACCCTTATGCATTGTCTGTGGGCATGCCATAAGATCCGCAGATATTGGGACAGAGTAGCGAATGCCTTGGCAGAGATTTTGGGTACGGAGATTGGGTTGGACCCAGTGTCTCTACTTTTGGGCTCCCCAAATTTCCCCTCTTCAGATGTATACGGGAAGAAATTATTCACTATCCTTTCCTTTTGTGCAAGGAAAAACATTTTAGTCAAATGGGCATCTAAAGGTCCCCCAGGACTTTCAAATTGGCACAGGATAGTCATATCCCCCTTGACTTCCTTATCAATATGGTGCACCAAAAAACGGAATTATTTAATAGAACATGGCAGCCCTTTTTGAACTACATTGACTCAGATATATCGGCCATATTGTTCAGGGCCTTTGCTTAGCCATGGCAATGGTTCTTGTTGGTTTGAAGGCTCCCGGGAGGAAGAATCCCGTATAATTACGGGTTTTATTATGACTTGATATAAATTTATTTTGAATATGTACCTAGTTATTTACTTATTTTTTTTCTCCATTTTCTTTACTGTTAATAATGCAGGATGTCCTATTTTACGTTTTGGTAGTTTGTAGAAGAGATTAGTAGTTTTATTTAATGCTATATTGGTGTTGTTATTATATTGTAAAGCGGAATATACTAGTTTGTACTACTTTTGTAATTTTGTAAAAAATTTCAAAAATCTTTTCTCAATAAAAATATCTATAAAAAAGAAAGAAGACAACTCAGGGAGATCAGCAGTCAGAAGATGATGACAGTGGCTGTGTGGTTTTGAAGTTGATGTAATTTTAATAAGTGTCTTATTGGAACAGCACATTGTTATAGAGTTGGAGACAGGTAATAAGCAATTAAGAGAAAGGGGAGTTTAGAGTTGTGAATAGTTGTTGTTTAGTGTTCACTTTTAGATTTAAAAAATAAATTGATATTATTTTCTTTAAATAGTGGAATTTGGTAGTTCTCTGTCAATCATATTTTAACAGAATACGAGGCAAGGTGAACTTTCTGGGTGTTTGGTTTAATTAACAGAGGGATTCACTTCCGTATTGTAACAACTTAACCTGGTGTAATCAATCCTTCAATATTGCCAATGCAGCACAAATCGTTCTGCTGAACTAACCCCTTTGATATTATACCTTATGCATCTTATTCAGATTGTCACTTAAAACGTAGTGTTGACACATACAAACATACGTATAATATTTCCTGTACAGCGTGCAAACTATTTATCGTTACCATTATTCAATATATTACTATGTGTGAACCACTTTTAACATGAGATTTCATCAGTTCATTTATGCAAATTAAGTCCAACTTAAGACTTTTCATCTTTCTTTAACGAAGCCTTCTGCCTAACTGTGTATGTTGCTTGTTCTTTGCTGTTGACCATTATGGTCCTTCGCAATTTTCTCTGCATATTCCTTTTGTTGTGTCATTGTCGAAAGAGTGAAGCCACTGTTGTTTCGATATGGATTTATGTCAACTATGTACTGCAACTTGTGTTTGGGTTCTATAGTGGCAGTTGCAGAATCTGTAAGTATGAAGGCTTTGGCTCGAGATCCATTGTTGGAGCTAGTTGTTCTAGAGCTCATGCTCTTATTGATTTCTTCAACTGCAGTTTGGGGTCGATCCTTTGCACGTCTAAATTTGACAGAGTCCACAAAGGCTACTGCTGATTTTGATCGTTTTATCATTGGTTTTGTGACAAAACATTTTGTGTCCAAACCACTAAATTTGTCTTTCTCTTTAAATTTTTTCATTTTCAACTCAAAAGGTGCCATAAGTGTTTTGACATCAATGCAGTCATCTCTTAGTCCAACAGCATCAACAGTGTCACTGATTTTGACAGTAGTCTTCTTCATTGCTGTATCACTTCCCTTTTTCACTGTGTCTTCAAAAGGACAAAGAAGTTGACCCCAATCTTCTGAAAGTGAATTGTTGTAGAGAGTGTTTATTGATGTTTCATCAAATCTGAGGTAATTGTGGATAGCATTGACAGTCAAGTAAATCTGGTCTACAGTTTTGGGCTTGTAGAACTTATGTCTTTTAATGCGTTTTAATGCGTCCTGCTCACTCACTGACAAAAATCTAGAAGCTGCAGACAATGATTTAGGCCTTTCACCTGTAAAAAGATCAAAAGCAAGTTACATGATTTTGTGTGGTACATTTGTGCCTTTTTCTCATTATAGAGAAATTAGGGTAACTGAAAATAGCACAATCCTGTTACGCTTGGACGAAGTATAATCCAAACCCAGCGATCTCCCTGGCTGGAATTTACCCCTTCCAACCTGCAGAAAGTTACAGCAGCCCCTTCTCCAGCAGACCTGGATTTTGATGATCCCTAGGTAATTAATTGCCTGTGGTTGGGGCTTTTGCCTTTCTAAGATGGGATGGCCCATCTCAATTAGATGCCAGCCAGTCAGAGTCCCAGGACTTCATCAGTCCCAGCAGCAGCATCAGGAGCAGTAGTCACTGCTCAGTCTGCAGCTGGCCTCAGAGCAGCCACAGGACTTAGAGATGGTCTGTGCTTGGCACTTCCATGCCAGGAATGTTACTTGCCACTTATCAGCCCAAATCTGGATGCTGTTGAGGTTTTGCGCCATTTGGACTTGGACTGCTTCATGCTGTTAAGCTGAAGTTGTCTCCGTTCTTTTAATATTACACAAACTCAAGCACTGTCGTTCCCTAGTGTATGTTGATTAAGTCTGAACACAAGCACAAATTCTACAATTGTCTTTAAATTCCCAATTCAAGAGTGAAGGAAAATCAATATTGTTTCAGTCCTTGGTCACTGAAGTTGGATTTTTAGTGCTAACAGGATCAGGTTCACTCATAATGATGATGTTCATTACCAAGGCTGACAGGGGATTTATTCTGAAGTGATACTAAAAGAATCAACCTGGACAACGAATTTTAATTGTCTACTTAAAACCCTTCTAGAACAGGTGAAACAAAACATGTGAAAAGAATGGAATCACAGCTCTTGTGACACTGTGTTAGTGAGCCTATTTTTGAACCAGAAAGCCTGGGTTTGAGTCTCACTTACTCCAAAGATGTGTAATATTGTTTCTGAATAGGTTGGTTAGAAAATAACTGGAATCTACTTCTAAAAGGACAATATCAACACTACCAGTACTTGAATGACTAAGAATTGAAATGCATGTTGGGTTCAGACTGAAATACTGATAGAACAACCTCTCGATCCCACTTGTAACCTCCAAAATGAAATAAAATCAGCTAGCAGGGTCCATCTTCAATGGTACATCTGAGCTAACAGCTCACAGAAGCAAGTTACAGCATTGAAATCAAATAATTTTATTCATTCATACTTTTTTTTTTGTTTGAACTTGGCCAAGGTGATATCTAGAAATTCTAAGGTCTGGATGTCCTGGGTATTTGCCTGAATAGGAACATCGGGTAAGTCATGGTCAGAGACACATCATTGTTCTTTTGCCTTCCTATTATTGGCAGTTTAAGAACAACTCTCGCAATTGTACTGACATCATGGTACATCGTTCTCAGCTGTCTGAGAACCTCACAGTGCATGTCTTTATGTAATAGAAACAACACCTATAATACAGCTTCAGTTGAACAGCATTAAATTGCCAAAAATCTGAATCAAAGTGTGCCAGTATTCACTCTGATCAGGACACATCCAACTCAAACACCCAAGGCATCCAGGACTTGGTTCAAAGATATCACCTTGGCAAAGCTCAAACCAAGAAAGAGTTGTTGTGTGCCAGTAAAACTATTTTATTCTGATACTGTAGCTTGCTTCCATAAAAAAAAAGTATACCAGGGATAGTGACTATAGCAATCTGTATCCTGCCTCCAATCTTACAAATCCAAAGCGGCACCCATGAAGGAAAAGCTAGGTAACAGAAATCCAAAAATAAAATTCGTTCTTACTCAGTTAGCTGGAAAACAGAAAGAGGTCAACCCTGCAGCAAGGCTATAGGGAGAATCACTCAGTTGTATGATAAATTGAATGGTTTAAAGCTCTGCTAAAGAGATGAACTGAAAGCCTAGTGGTCAGAACAAGCAAATCTGGCTGGGGCAGTTCAGAAATTATACTTGAGTTATTCTGATCAAGAGCACTTCTTATCAGGTATGGAAGTCCACACTAAGATTTTATACTGCAGATAGTAGATAACTTGATATGCCCATTCAGACCCTCAAAACACAATTTTAACTGAAATCAAAATATGCAATTGAATGTCAGCTAATCTCCAATATCCCTTGCAACCAGTGAACGCACCTCCTCCACCAACATTGCTTCAGTCTTATCGAAGGTTGTTAGCCTGTTGATAGAATGCCTGTTATTCACATTGTAGTTGTCAGGCCCTGAGGAGAATACACACTCCATCCTAATGACCGAAGTCAGCAGCAAGCTGGTCAAAATGTTAGATGTTTAGAAATGTTAAAAGGGGAGGCAATAGCCAAGTGGAATTATCACTAGACTTTTAATCCAGAAACTCAGCTAATGTTCTCGGTTTCAAATTCTGCCAGAGCAGATGGTGGAATTTGGAATCAAAAAGAATGTGGAATTCAGAATCTACTGATGACCATGAAGCCATTGTCGATTGTCAGAAAAGCCCAACTGGATCACTAATGTCCTTCAGGGAAGGAAATCTGCTGTATCTACCTGGTCTGGCCTACATGTGACTCCAGACCCACAGCAACGTGGTTGACTCTTACTAGCCCTCTGAAATGGCCTAGCAAGTAATTCACTTGTATCAATTGCAATGATGTCTCAACAAAGAAATGAAACCAGACAACCAACCTGGCATCATCTTAAGCAGTGGAAAAGACAACTGCAAAAACAGCCCTTTTGATTCTTCAAAGTCATCCTTACTTACATCTGGAGGTTAGTGCCAAAATTGGGGGAGCTGTCTCACAGGCTAGTCAAGCAACAGTCAGACATAGCCATATTTAAAGAATCATACCTTACACATAATGAATCCAGACACCACCATCACTGTCCCTGGATATGTCCTGTCCCACCGGCAGAACAGACCCAGCAGTGGTGTGGCCTGTGGTATACAGTCAGGAGGGAGTTTCCCTGGGAGTCCTCAACATTGATCTAGACCCCATTAAGTCTTATGGCTTCAGGTTAAACATGGGCAAGGAAACCTCCTGCTGGTTATCAAGTACCGTCCTCCCTCGGCTGATGAATCGGTGCTCCTCCATGTTGAACAACACTTGGAGGAAGCACAGAGAGTGGCAAGGGCACAAAATGTGGGTGGTGGATTTCCATATCCACCATGAAGAGTGACTCAGCAGTAGCACTACTGATTGAGTTGTTGAGTCCGCAAAGATATAGCTACTATATTGGTTTGCAGCAAATGATGAGGGAACCAACAGAGGGAGAACCATACTTGACTTCATCCTTACTAATCCTGAGGTGAGGTGAGAGTGACAGCCCTCAACATCAAGGCCACATTGTGCCATCTTGGAGCCCTAGCAAACTTGACTATAGGAGATAAACTGTCCAATGATTGCAGTCATACTTTGCACAAAGGAAAATGATTATGGTTGTTGGTGGTCAGTCATCTCAGCTTCAGAACATCTCTACAGAGGTTCCTCATGGTATTGTCTGAGGTTGAACCATCTTCAGCTGTTTCATTGATGACCTTCCCTTCATCATAAGATCAGAACTGGAGATGTTTACCAATAATTGCACAATGTTCTACACCATTTACAACTCCTCAGATACTGAAATAGTCCATTTTGAAATGCAATAAGATCTGGACAGGTTTGGGCTGACAAGCAACAAGTAACATTCCCACCACACAAATGCCAGGCAATGACAATCTTCAATAAAAGACAAACTAACCACCACCCCTTGACATTCAATGATGTTACCATCACTGAATCCCCCACTATCAACATCCTTGAGGTTACCATTGACCAGAAACTCAACACATAAACACAATGGCTACAAAAGCTGATCAGACACGAGGAATACTGTGGCAGGTGACTCACCTCCTGACTCCCCAAAGCCTGTCCACCATCTATAAGGAACAAGTCAGGAGTGTGATGGAATACTCCCCGTTTGCCTGGATGAGTGTAGATCCTACAACACTGAAGAAGCTTGACACCATCCAGAACAAAGCAGCCCACTTAATTGGCATTACATCCACAAACATCCATTCCCTCCACCACTGACACTCAGTTGCAGCTGTGTGTACTATCCACAAAGTACATTCCAAAATTTCACCCAAGCTCCTCAGAAAGCACATTCCATGACCTCTTCCATCGAGAAGGAGAGGAGCAGCAGAAACGCCACCACCTGCAAAATCTATTCCAAGCTACTGAGCAACCTGACTTGGAAATATATCATCATTCATTCATTGTCGATGGGTCAAAATCCTAAAATTCCATCTCGAAGGATTTTGTGGATCAACCAATAGCATGTGGATTGCAACAGTTCAAGAAGGCAGTTCATCACTACTTTTTCAAGGACAATTGGGAATGGGCAATAAATGCTGGACAGCTAACAATGCCCATTCCATGAGTGAATAAAAAAAATCAACTATGAAACAGACAAATTCACTTCTTCCATCCTAGGTTTTCCAACTTCAATCTATAAATCCTGTATTCCCAACAAAGCCACAAGTAGTCCTTTACCTCAGATCATTGTAAAATAATGTGCGAGCTCAACAATAACTATGAAATAGAATCTTTGTAACCTTTTAGAAAAGGAATATGGCTCTTGATTGAGACATGTCCAAATAAGGATGAATGAGAGAATGGGTGACAGTCCCATATTCAATACAAGAGAAGGGCAACAGGCTGTCCCTGCATCCTACATAACATTTTTTAATATGTCCAGTTAAAATGTATTTGAATCAAATTCACGATATTTTATGTACAATTTTCAGCACAAGCAGAAAAGTATCAAAAGAAATGAAGCCTCTTCTATGAGATCTCACCATACAAAATTCTGGAGTCTGCATCCTGTTTTAAATGCTTTTGTGTGAGCATTTCTGAACTACTCATGTATGCTGAGGGTGGCTTCAAGTCGAATTCTGACTGCAGACTGTGATCTCGATATTGGGATTCCCTCAAGCTGAGAGCTTTCATGGAGTCTGACTGAATCCCTGCCAAAGAGTAACAGAAAAGAAAATAATATTGACACAGAATATCTTTAACATCAAAGTTTGTGAGAAGATTTGTAGCTCGGGTGCTCGTTGTTGTGGTTCTGTTCGCTGAGCTGGGAATTTGTGTTGCAGACGTTTCGTCCCCTGTCTAGGTGACATCCTCAGTGCTTGGGAGCCTCCTGTGAAGCGCTTCTGTGATCTTTCCTCCGGCGATGAAATTGATCAACAGATGCAAGCGGCAGATTCATAGTTGGTGTTCATGGATGCGGATTGTTAGCTGTCTTCCTATTTGTCCTATGTAGTGTTTTGTGCAGTCCTTGCATAGGATTTTGTACACTACATTGGTTTTGCTCATGCTGGGTATCGGGTCCTTCATTCTGGTGAGTTGTTGTCTGAGCGTGGCTGTTGGTTTGTGTGCTATTATGAGTCCTAGTGGTCGCAGTAGTCTGGCTGTCAGTTTAGAAATGCTCGATTATTGGTAGTGTGGCTAGTCCTTTGGGTTGTGGCATGTCCTAGTTCCGTTGTCCTTCCCTTAGGCATCTGTTGATCAATTTCATCAACGGAGGAAAGATCACAGAAGCGCTTCACAGGAGGCTCCCAAGCGCTAAGGATGTCACCTAGACAGGGGACAAAACGTCTGCAACACAAATTCCCAGCTCGGCGAACAGAACCACAACATCTTTAACATCAAGTTATACACAATATTTAAACCATTTCTACACTGAATGTAGCTTATCTGTGTTCTGCTTTTGGTGCAGCGGAAGTCAAAGCAATCTAATCTGTTGAGTTTGCAACTAATGGCAACACTGGTCAAGTCAAATCCCAGAACGAAACCTGGTTTGACAAATCATAAGTTTCAGTTTTTCTTTTGTTTACCATGGAAGATAGACAGAGAAGAAATTCACCAGAGCTTGTACAAAGTGACTTTGTAGCTTTTGAAAAAAACGTTAGACTTTCATATAACAGAAATCCAAGTTAACAAAAAGCAATTAATCAAGTAAGTTATAAAGAAATATATTTTGTGTTATGGAAACAACTATCTTAAAAGCTTGTGAAATTACTTACTCTGTGCTGCTTTCATGCATCTAGCTGACAAGAATCGTGCGTGGTGGAACAGACCATCTTTTGAAAACTTCTCCTGTCTATGGTAGATCTTTTCATTGGTTGAACCAATCCTTCTCATGCGCTGAGCACGTACATAACTGTATGGTTGTTTCCTCAGCGGTGCCATTTTAAATTTGTCCTGTGGTGTTGAGGCATCAAGGATTGATGCTTTAGCTTTGTAATCCCATACAATATCCTCAAACTGAAATTTCACCACATTGGACATTGTGTTTATTACCATCCTAAATAATACAACAAAGTAATCTGTGATCATCTCAGAGAGACAAGGTAATATATTTTATCTATAAAATCTCCAAACTGTGCATGGCTCAGAAAATCTTCATGCTTAATTCATAGAATGCTGACAGCTCAGTTAACAGACTGATCATTACCTGGCATCTTTACAATTCTTTGATCACTGAAGCAGTTCACAGCCACATTGCAGCGAAACCCAGACAACTCTTAGGCTTGGGCAAGTACCATTCATGCTACACAATGTCATGCAGTGACGATTTATAACAAAGGAAAATCTAAATGTTTCTACTTGACATTCAACAATGGCTGAATCCTTCACTATCAACATCTGGCGATTACTACTGACTTTATCCTTAACTTGAACAGCCATGTAAATACAGTGGCTGCAACAGCAGGTCAGCAACTTGGAATTCTGCAGTGAGTAACTCACTTCCTGAGTCCTCAAAGTTCACCATCGACAAGGCACAAGCTAGTAGCATGATGAGCTACCCTCCACTTGCCTTGAGCTCAAAAGATTGACATTCACCTGTTAAACACAAATGTCTAAGTGATAGTATTGGATGAAGTAAAGCACAACTGGACAAGACAAAGCCATAGTGAATGGCTTCAAAACTGCCTTGGTCAATAACTATATTATTTAAACCAGTAGCTTTTATTAAAAGAGTAACACTTTATAAATATTTGCACAGAAGTCCAAAAGTTTAGGTGGCTATTTAACTGTTGAAAGCAGGATTCATTATTGATGGATAGTACTATTGCTCACTTTTTGGAGCATATTAATCTGCTCTGACCCGGTTCCTATCTTTAATGTCCTATTTTTAAAATGTCTTGAAATGGAGGATGATGAACATACCAAACACTGCCGAGATACAGGTCCACATGACACAGTCACAGGTGATATGGAAACTGAGGTGGACCAAGTTAAAAATCACACAACACAGGTTATAGTCCAACAGGCTTATTTGGAATCACTGTTGGACTGTAATCTGGTGTTGTGTGATTTTTAACTTTGTCCACCCCAGTCCAACGCTAGCATCTCCAAATCAAAACTGAGGTGGCAGTTTTCACAGTGTGACACAAAGAGTAGCATTCCATCTTGCTGGGTACAGATTATCAAACTGTTACATACAGAGGGATTTAGAGAGGGGCCTGATAACAGCTGATGCTGTGCTAAAGGGAGGGAAAGACGATTTTTATGTTAACCTCCAAGCAGAATGCTGATTAGAATGGATTCCCTTTGTGAAAAAAAGACCTCCAGAGATTTAAATACCGAGGAGTTGCGAGAGAGTGCCTTGTTGCTGGGAGTGCATTCAGTGGAAACCAGGAGATGGAGTGAAAGTATTTCTAAAGAAACCTGGAAGACTTAGTTTTATGTGATAGGGAGAAGGGATTCTGTTAGAAAGCCAAGAGGAGTTTTGGTCTTCTTTCGTTCAACTAAAAGTGTAGCATAACATGTAAACACATTGTGGGGTTTTTCATAGTGTTCATTGGTGAGTAGAGAAAATATCATTTTCTTTAGTATAATACATTAGTTGCTTTACAGGTAATGTTTCATAATGTTGATTTTAGATTGTTACATTAAAAGTCTTAAACATAAACTCATGTCCTTCAAGTCACTGGGAAATGCATATCTAATTTTAAAGGCTACTGGTTTTTATGAGGAATGTAACACTCAAATAATGGAGAAGCAAAGTCAATCACAAAACATTAAAATCAAATTGCCCATTCACCAAAGAACTGCGTAGTTTAAAATAGATCTTGCTTTTTAAAAAAATCTTGATTGGTTTAGAAGAACAAAGAATATACTAAATAAAACCAGCTTTAAGTAAAGTCGACAAGGTTAAATTTCCAGTAGGTGAAGCAAATGTTGAAAGTTCTAAGGTTTCACTTCCTTCCTCACTGTGGGGTTTACTCAAGCAATGTAACTTCTCTGTGATGTTTAGTTGACTTAATTTACTAGGGTGAGGAAACCCCTGGTGCTGAACTGGAGAGAAATAGAAGAATATTAGAGGGACTACAGGTATATACAGATTTTTGATTTATTTTAGTTCAAAATCAATCACTGTTTTTAAAGGATAGTGCTGCTTATAGTGTTGCTACACTAATTACATGCTGGGATATTCCAATTGTTTGAAAAAATAATGGCAAAGCTGTGCAGATAAAAGTGAATTTTTAAAATCACAATGGAATTGCAGTACAACAATTATTACCATTAATGAAGAAAGGATACTACAATCAAATAGCTGAAGTTTGACTGACTTTATACTTTATGGTGATGGCACCTGGCATGAGATTTGCAAAGGGGAGATTGGAAACAGTTGTCAAATTTCCCTCTTGTTTTCCATCCCACCTTCCAATAAGCAATTCTACATTTATTAGATATGCAGGTATTTAAACTTGATTTAAGTAAAAGCAGAGTGCAGGGTTGTCCCTTTCAAACAACAAGGTCAGCTTCAGGGATCACCTGTGGCTCAACCAGTTGCACTCCGGACTTTAATTCAGAAGGCTGAGGATACTGGTCCTCCTCCAGGATATGACACAATAATCAGGTTCGACACTCCTGTGCAGTACTGAGGTGGGTGCTGCCTTTTGGATGAGACGCTAAACCAAGCCTCTACCTGCCTCTCAAGAGACCGTGAAAGACTTCATGAGACTGTATAGAAAAGATCATGGATAGTAATTGTCCTTCAATCATCATTGCAAACATACACAAATTACCTTGTCATTATTGCATTGCTATTTGTGGGAGTTTGCACATACTCCGCTATATTTCCCATATTACAAGAGTAATTGCACTTGTGAAGTATTTAATTGGCTGTAGTGTGCTTTTGGGACACTCTGTGGTCTGGAAAAGTACTTTTAAGGTGCTCTAAGAGGGACATTTCTATTTATTTGAGAGCCAAAATATATATCAAAGCTAGTGAGTAACATATTTAGATTTGAACAATTTGCTACATGTGTACCTATTTCCAGCAATATGTATGGATAGCACAGGATCTCCATGGCCAGTTGCTCTCATCATTCTTAGACAGATACCATTCAATAGGTCAAAAATTCGAATCTTTCCATCTCTGCATCCACTGATAACACGAAGGTAAACAAATTGCAGACATAGCACTTCCCTAGAGAACAACATTGCTGCAAATTAGATTCCGACATCTCCAATTTGTATTTTGCAATGTCGAGAGTACATTAAAACAAATGCAACAACTTTAATCCCAAAGGCTAGTGGCTCAGGTGACAAATTAAAATGCTATCAATTTGAAACCAGAATCCAACTGCCCCAAACCCACCAGTTTCTGGTTCTAAAGAGGGAAGATGAGGGATTCATGAGAAATTATTCTGTTTGAGTTGGGCCTGTTGTTGGAAGCATATGATTATGTTAGATTTCCTACAGTGTGGAAACAGGCCCTTTGGCCCAACCGGTCCACACCGACCCTCCAAAGAATAACCCACCCAGACCCATTTCCCTCTGACTAATGCATCTATGAGCAATTTAGCATGGCCAATTCACCTGACCTGCACATCTTTGGACCGTGGGAGGATACCCACGCAGACATGGGGAGAATGTGCAAACTCCACACAGACAGTCACCCAAGGCTGGAATCAAACCTGGGATCCTGGCGCTGTGAGGCAGCAGTGTTAACCACCGTGCCGCCCATATAAGGAAACTCTGGACCTTCATCTTACTGCTTTTATGTTTATCCCACATGGCTGTGTTTATACATCTTGAGACACTGAGCAGGTAAAAGCAGGAGTAAAGTGTCATCTACTTCAGTTAAATAGATAGCTGACTCCACAACAGTGTTTGTGAACCAGGAAGAGTAGGAATGCCTTCCTATCCCACCAAGCTAATCCTCCATGGCCAGTTGCTCTCATCATTCTTAGACAGATAGGTCAAAAATTCAATAGGTCAAAAATTCGAATCTTTCCATCTCTGCATCCACTGATAACACGAAGGTAAACAAATTGCAGACATAGCACTTCCCTAGAGAACAACATTGCTGCAAATTAGATTCCGACATCTCCAATTTGTATTTTGCAATGTCGAGAGTACATTAAAACAAATGCAACAACTTTAATCCCAAAGGCCCTCCAACCCCCTACCTTTCATTCAGTTCTTATTCTGTTTAACCCCTGTAATGAAAACCCCAATTCTCCCATTAAATCTTTTTGTCATCCCCCCCACTCCAACTAGATACCCTACACTGGTCACAGTCTCTCTCGACCTCCCACACTGGTCCTCCAGTGTGTTTTCTGGCTACTTGAAATAGCCAGGCATAAGAGCATCCCTGTTGGGTTTCTGTACAGAATTCAACCCTTCACCTCTCTAAACACACAGCCTTGTAAATATCAAGATCATAACATCATAATGTGTCTGGTCTTCAAAGGGCTTCTTCTTTTTACAGAAAAAAACATCTATTTAATCAGAATTTTTAAAATTGTCTCTCCCATCTGATTGGTTGATCTTGCTTTTTGTTTCAATCTTGATAGGTTTAGAAGAACAAAGAACATAGTAAATAAAACTAGCTTCAAGTAAAATTGACAAGATTAAGTTTCCAGTGGGTGAAGCAAATGTTGAAAGTTCCAAGGTTTCACTTCCTTCCTCACTGTGGGGTTTACTCAAGCAATGTAACTTCTCTGTGATGTTTAGTTGAGTTAATTTACTAGGGTGAGGAAACCCCTGGTGCTGAACTGGGGAGAAATAGAAGAATATTAGAGGGACTACAGGGATAGAAAGCATGCTGTTTGAAGGAGACATGCCTGAGACAGAGTAACAGTTTGAAATCCTGTTGAACTGGTGTTGAGAAATGTTGCAAATGAGGCTTCTCCTTAAAAACGGTTGGGGTCAAGGTCATAGTACGAAGGTGGGAACCCATGATGGAATGGGTAAACACACACCTGTTAGGAGATTAGGAGTAAGCAGAAGGAATGAGATTTTCTTGTGAAACCAGAGAAAGAGGAGGGAGCCAGCAGATGAGACTTTATTGAAGGGAATTGAAAGAAAAACAGGTCAGGAGAAGAAGAGAGAGAAGTTTACATTAGCTATATAAGGGAGACCATACTGCTGGGAAATTGGAAATGGATAGGAACCTTATATTTTGCCAAGGACAAAAGATTTCCTAACGAATAGTATGTTGGCAATCATCTTACTGCACAGTGATTGAGTTGGAAATTTTCCTTTAGTTGTGTTGCCATAATCTTACCAGACAATAGCGGCTGCTCTCATTGGAGAGAAGCAACTGGTGGTGATTTAACCTGAGGGCCATCACACCTCAGGCAAGGGAAGAGGTTGAGAAGGTGAGTCCTTCATGGTAACCTCAAACCAGTGACAGGATTTGAACCTACACTGTTGACATCACACTGGTCTATAAACCAACAATCCAGCCAACTGAGCTAACCCGATTCCCTGAGTTGGAAATAGGTCAATAATGAAAGAGTGATTTGGAAGCATCATGTGACAGACAGAAAGAGCTGTGATCCCAAAAGCTAGTGGATCATATCTAACATTGCAATCCTGCCACATCCAATGTAGATTGTGGTGGGCAATTAAATAACACATTGAAGGAGGAAATTCCACAAATATCCTGATTCTCAATGATGGGGGAGCCCAGTATATCAGTGCAACAAACAAGGCATAAGTATTCACAGCCATATTCATTGCCATATTCAGCCACAGGTGGTGAGTGGATGGTCTCAACCTCCTCCTGAGGTCAGAAGTACAGATCCCAGTCTTCGACCAATTCAGTTCACTCTACTTGGTGTCAAGAAACACCTGCTGAATACTGCAAAGGCTATGAACTCTACCAACATTCCAGCAACAGTACTCAACACCTGTACTACAGAATTAGTTGGACTCTTAGTCAAGCTTTTCCACTATAGCTGCAACACCAACCTCTACATAGCAATATGGAAAACTGCTCAGGTATTCCCTGTCCACAAAAAAGCAGGACAAACCCAACCCAGTCCATTATCACCCCATCCACCTACTCTTGATTGGAAGGGGTCCATAGATTTTCTCATAGCTCACTGAAAAGATCTTTTCCTAAAAGAAATTAGACAGACAGAATTGATAGATATTGTCCCCACAACTGGTATCTCTGCCTCACTTGAATTATTCCTCTGCTGTCCTGAATGAGGTTAGCTTACTGATTACAGACAAAGAATGGAATCTTGGAGTCATGTTAATGAACAATAAACAATCACCACAAATAGCAAGTTGAAAAGAACCTTTTCAATCTGACCACAAGAATTCAGAATAAGTCTGTTACAAGAACTTGTATCACCCTCTTATTTTCTTGGAGTGGGGTTTTCAAACAAAACTATAAACATTGGGGCAGGATGGTGGTTTAGTGGTTAGCACTGTTGCCTTGATAGCACCAGGGACCTGGGTTCAATTCCAGCCTCAAGTGACTATGTGGAGTTTGCACATTCACACCATGTTTGCATGGGTTTCCATCCACAGTACAAAGATGTGCAGTTGGCGGAATGGCTGCGCTAAATTGCCCATACTGTCCAGGGATGTGCAGGCGAGGTGGATTAGGCCTGGGAACTACAGGTAAAGGGTCTGGGTGGGGTCCTCTTCAAAGGGTTGGTGTGAACTCAATAGGTCAAATGACTTGCTGTCATGCTGTAGGGACTCTATGTTTATAGAATGATTATGTTCACAGTGCTACATACAAAAGTGCACTTAAAGAAGTGCAGTCCTGAGCAGGATTCATACCCATGAAACAAGAATATTCAAATTTTCTTATGAAGAATCACCCCATTTGTAAGTTAATTTATAATTGAGTATGTTTGTGAAGTTGTAACCAGTGCCCTCACAATAGACATATAAATGGCTTGGTCAAATTACAGAAAAAGTTTCCTCTGATTCATTTTGTTAAAACCTCTAACTACCTCATGTTTAATACAAAATGTGAAAAAAAGAGTTATGTGTTGAAACATGAGGATTCAGAAACAGAAATTAAATCTGATTTGCTACACATCAGGATCATTTCCCTCTTCTTGACATGGGATATTAATGATGTTAGTTTTGGGGATAATTATACAACATTTATATTTTATTTCCAGTTGAACTACTTACTGTGGATGCTTGAAAGTCATTAAACAGTCACTAAATTTTCCCATCATACTCCACACCTTAATACATTTATCCTTGCTTCCACTGATCAAATGCCATTGATCAAAAGTCATACACGTGATTGAGTTTATATGACCAGTCAGAACCTGAATAATCCAAAATGAATATTTATCAATTGAAAGAAAGTTGTGTGACCATGCCAACCTTGCAAGATAGGAGAGAATGAATTTAAACACTCAGGGTTGTACATTGCACAATGAATAAAGTAGAATGTTTAGCCCCTTGCTCCACCTAACATCTATCATATTCTGGATAAACCTTTTTGTTCTTTCATTCTGAATTTCTTTGCATTTGAGAATACCCCCCACCCCCAATTAAGGAAGATGTTCCAATTTCCTACTTAAAAGAATGTGCCAGACTGCCAGCAGTGATACAAATATAAAATGCTGCAAAATACTCAATGGGTCAGGCAGAATCTGTGGATACAAAAGCAGAGTTCTTGGGCAGAATTTTACCAGCACTTTGGTAACAGGCCAGGAGGTGGAAGGGCTAAAAAAGCTGGTAGTGGAGAAGAGGGGTGCCACAATGTCATTTTGCTGGTAGATATCCTACCCACCCGGAGATGTACTACCCTCCAGGAATCCAACTGAGCCACTCGAGTAGCCAATTAAGGACCCCTTGTCTCCTCAAACAACGGGCCTTTTTGCCGGTATCAGAGCATGGTGGGGATAATTTGTTGGAATTTTTTTTAAAAATTCAATTTGTGGGATGTGGGTGTCGCTGGCTGGCCAGCATTTATTGTCCATCCCTAGTTGCCCTTGAGAAGGTGGTGGTGAGCAGCCACCTGCTGTGGGTTGACCCACAATGCCATTAGGGAAGGAATTCCAGGATTTTGACCCAGCGACAGTGAAGGAACGCTGATACATTTCCACATCAGGATGGTGGTGGCTTGAATGGTACTTGAGGGTGGTGGTGTTCCCATATCTTCTGACCTTGTCCTTCTAGATGAAAATGGTCATGGGTTTGGAAGGTGCTGTCTGAGGATCTTTGGTCAAATTACAGAAAAAGTTTCCTCTGATTCATTTTGTTAAAACCTCTAACTACCTCATGTTTAATACAAAATGTGAAAAAAAGAGTTATGTGTCTGCAGCGCATCTTGTAGATAATGCACACTGCTTCTAATGAGCATCAGTGGTGGAGGGAGTGGATGCTTGTGGATGTAATGCCAATCAAGTTGGCTGATTTGTCCTGGATGGTTCCAAGCTTCTTGCATGTTCTTGGGGCTACAATCAGGCAGGTGGGGAGTATTCTATCACACTCCTGACTTGTGCCTTGTCGATAATGGATAAGCTTGGGGGGGGTCAGGAGGTGAGTTATTTTCCACGGTATTCCAAGCCTCTGACCTGCTCTTATAGCCACAGTGTTTATGTATTGAGTCCAGTTGAGTTTCTAGTCAATGATAGCCCCTAGGACACTGCTATTGGGGCTTCAGTAATGGTAACCTAATTGAATGTCAAGGGACAATAGGTAGATTCTCTCTTATTGGTGATAGTCAAAGCTTGGCATTTGTGTGGCACGGTGATTTATATGGACTTCAGTAAGGCATTTTACAAAGTTCCTCATGGGAGATTGGATGGCAAGGTTAGATCTCCTGGAATACAGAGAGAACCAGCCATTTGGATACAGAATTAGCTCAAAGGTGGAAGACAGAGAGTGGTGGTGGAGGGTTGCTTTTCAGACTGGAGGCCTGTGACCAGTGGAGTGCCACAAGGATCAGTGCTGGGTCTAACATTTATAGAAATGATTTGAATATGAACATAGGAAGTATAGTTAGTAAGTTTACGGATGACACCAAAATTGCAGGTACAGTGGGCAGCGAAGAAGGTTACCTCCGATTACAATGGGATCTTGGTCAGATGGGCTAAGGGATGGCAAATAGAATTTAACTTAAATAAATGCGACATGCTGCATTTTGCAAAAGTAAATCAGAGCAGGACTTATACACTTAATGGGGAGTGTTGCTGAACAAAGAGACCTTGGAGTGCAGGTTCATAGTTCCTTGAAAGTACAGTCGCAGGTAGATAGGTTAATGAAGAAGGCATTTGGTATGCTTTCCTTTATTGGTCAGAGTACAGGCATTGGGAAGTCATGTTGTGGCTGTACAGGACATTGGTTAGGCCATTTTTGGTACATTGCGTGCAAGTCTGGTCTCCTTTCGATCGGAAGGATGTTGTGAAACTTGAAAGGGTTTACAAGGATATTGCCAAGGTTGGAGGTTTTGAGCCATAGGGAGAGGCTGAATAGGCTGGGATTATTTTCCCTGGAGCATTGGAGGCTGAGAGGTGACTTTATAGAGGTTTATAAAATCATGAAGGGTATGGATAGAGTAAATAGATAAAGTCCCCTGGGATGGGGGAGTTCAGAACTAGAGGGCATAGGTTTAGGGTGAGAGGGGAACAATATAAAAGGGATCTAAGGGGCAACGGTTACACGCAGAGGGTGGTGCGTGTATGGAATGAGCTGCCAGAGGAAGTGGTGGATGCTAGTACAGGTGTGACATTTAAAAGGCATCTGGATGGGTATATGAATAAGAAGGGTTTAGAAGGCTATGGGCCAAGTGCTGACCAATGGGACAAGATTAGGTTAGGATATTGGGTCAGTGTGGATAAGTTGGAGTGAAGAGTCTGTTTCTGCGCTGTACACCTCTATGACTCTATGATTCTGTGACTCTATGAATGTTACTTGCCACTTGTCAGCCCAAGCCTGGATTTTGTCCAGATCTTATTGCATTTGGACATGGATTGTTTCAGTGACTGAGGAGTTGTGAAAGGGGGCAGGGTGCTGAATATTGGTCAATCATCAGTGAACATCCCCAATTCTAACCTGTGATGGAGGGAAAGACATTGATGAAACAGCTGAAGATGGTTGGGCCTCGGGCACTACCCTGAATAACTCCTGCAGAGATGTCCTGGAGCTGAAATAACTGACCTCCAACAATCATGACAACTTTTGTATGTTTCAGATATGACTCTAATCACTGGAGAGTTTGCCTCTGATACCCATTGATTCCAGTTTTGCTAGGGTTCTTTGATACCACACGGTCAAATCACTGAGCAGGTTTTTGCTGAGTAGCTGCTGCTTCATAGCTCTGTTGACAATACCTTATATCACTTTACTGATGATCGATAGTAGATTGATGGGCTGTTGATTGGCCGGGTTGGATTTGTCCTGCTTTTTATGTATAGGATATACTTGGGCAATTTTCGACATTGTCAGCTAGATGCCAGTGTTGCAACTATACTGGAACAGCTTGGCTGGAGGAGAGGCAAATTCTGGAGCACAAATCTTCAGTACTATTGCCAGAATGTTGTCATTGCATCCAGCTGTTTCTTAATATCACGTGGAGTGAATCAAATCGACTGAAGACTGGTATGTATAATGCTGGGAACCATTGGAGGAGGCTGAGATGGATCATCCACTCAGCACTTCTGGCTGACGATTGCTGCAAAAGCTTCAACCTTATCTTTTGCACTGATGTGCTGGGCTCTTTCATCATTGAAGATGGGGATATTTGTGGAGCCTCCTCCTCTAGCGAGTTGTTTAATTGTCCAACAGTATTCACAACTGGATATGGCAGGACTGCTGAACTTGGGGCTGCTGATCCATTGGTTGTGGGATTGCTTAGCTCTATGTATCACCTGCTGCTTATGCAGCTTGGCATACAAGTAATCCTGTTTGGTGGCTACACCAACTTGCCACCTCATCTACAGATTTGCCTGGTGCTGCTCCTGGCAGGCCCTCCTGCACTCTCCATTGAACCAGGGTTGATCCCTTGGCTTGTTGGTTATGGTTGAGTGAGGGGATATGCCAGGCCTTGAGGTTACAGATTGTGCTGTAATACAATTCAGCTGCTGATGATGGCCCACAGTGCTTCATTGATACCGAGTCTTGGGTTGCTAGATTTGTTTGAAGTTTGTTCCAGTTAGCACAGTGATAGTGCCACACAACATGATGGAGGTTATTCTCAATGTGAAGGCAGGACTTTGTCTCAAGGGAGGGTGGTACGTGGTAATCAGCAGGAGGTTTCCTTAACTATGTTTTAACCTGAAGTCATGAGACTTCATGGGGTCCGGAATCAATGTTGAAAATTCCCAGAGCAAGCCCCTCCCAACTGTACATGACAGTGCCGCCACCTCTGCTGGGTCTATCCTGCCAGTAAGACAGGATATATCCCGAGATGGTGGCATCTGAGACATTGACTGTAAGGTATGATTCAGTGAATATGACTATGTCAAGCTGTTGCTTGTCTAGCTGAAAATGTGTTGCTGGAAAAGCGCAGCAGGTCAGGCAGGATCCAAGGAACAGGAGAATCAACATTTCGGGCATAAGCCCTTCTTCAGGAAACACTTGTCTAGTCTGTGTGACAGCTGTCCCAATATTGGCACAAGCCTCCAGATGTTAGTGAGGACCATTTTGCAGGGTCAACAGGGTTGATTCTGTCGTTGTCTTTTCCAGGGCCCGGGTGATGCCCAGTGATCTGTCTGAATGAGGTAGGACCGTTGTTGGTCTCTGCAAAGTGTGTCCTATGATACATTGATGGCATGTGAATGACCTATTGACAAGGAAGTCGACAGTGTTTACTCTGTTCTGCCAGCTGTTAAGGCCAGTTGCAGAAACAGAATCAGCCTATAAAAGGGTACTAATTTTGGTTATTTTCCATCAATTCCATACAAATAAAGTACCAGCTGGGCTATAACTTCCCCCACCAGCCCCCGTTGAATGATGATTGGAAAAGCACAGCAGGCCAGGCATCGTCCAAAGAGCATGAGAATCAGCATTTTGGGCATCAGCCCTTCATCATCTGATCTCCAGCATCTGCAGTCCTCACTTTCTCCTGAATGATGATTGGCATCTCAACTGGATGTGGAGTTTGGTGGCACTATGTGGCAGCTCAGAGCCACAAGCTCCATGAGAATGCCTGCTTGGTGCCATTTGCTTATCCCACATATGTTGTTGAGGTACTCTGGGCAGGTTTTGTGGCTAAATCCCGACAATTTGACTTTACCCCAGTGGCCAATCCATTTGCTGACCAAAGCCATTGCTTAAATTGCCAATTGCTTGTAAAATCACACTTTGAGGGTCTTGCAGGTTTTAGTATAGTGAGATGGCACTATACTTTTGCATTGACTAGGATAAGTTCATTGTTTGGCAGGAATGTTTTTCTAAGCAAAGAATTCGCTGTATACCTACTCTGGGTGAAGTTATGGAGTTTATAACCCTTAAGGAATTGGGGCTCATGTGCCGCAGTGATAGTGTCACCACCTCTGAGCCAGAAGCTTAGGTTAAAGTCCCACATGCTCCAGAAGTATGTAACAACTTCTCTGAACAAGTTGATTGGAATATATTTATAGCCATTATGGATAGATAAGTACATAGGAATGTGCCATGTTTCATAGTTAATCCTTGTTTTTCCTTGCTTAAGGCAGATCAGGATGAGTATAAGTTGATCTCAATTCCTATGACTTTCCCAGTACCAGGTACAGCCTGTGCATTAATCCTTCTTTCCTTATCGCCCACAAGGATCATGCTTTCTCACTATGAAGTGTAGGAGATCGAAGAAGAAAAGGAACTGGGTGATAACAATGAAGGTATATTTAGTAACTTCACATTATTCTGCACTGAATACCTTAACTAATGAAGGAGGTTTGATGTTCCACACGTGGATTACTCCTTTCTCATTGCCGCTCACCACATATGTTGCATTGATAGCCACTGATAGAATTGATTTGTCTTGCTTGAAGGTATGAAAACAGGTTCCTTTCTGAAGGTCCCACACTGACGGTAAAGCAAAAAAAAAGGCACGTTATGAAGTACTGGTGCAAATCTTTACCAACTCCCCAACAAGCAAGACATCCATTTGAAAATGGTTTACACTGAACAGGATTTAAGATTGATTGGGACTGCCATAGAGAGTGTGTGACATTCTCAAATTCTTATTTGTGTATCATTGATAATATAGCTAATAAAGACAATATGCAAATGATTGATATTGAAAAGATCATGCACTACATAAGAGAATTTAATATGAAACATTATGCATTTGATTAACTAAATACAGTCTTGTAGAGAAAAGTAAATATTAATATCAAGGTACATTTTGAATTAAATCATAATTGTGTGCAATGGGAAAACCATAACTGATCTTTCAAAGATAAACTTTAATTTGTCAGGTTATTTATTCATGAAAAGTAGCCAGCTCGATCAAAATTCAGAAATCCAGCATCATCTGTTAAAGCTCAATTTCATGATGTGTGATGAATGAGCAGCAAGAGGAAAGATTTAATGGAATTCCTGCTGGCATTAGATTTATTATGCACCAAAGATGCTGTCAAGCAAGTTAATCCACATAATCTCAGTGATACAAAAATGATCACTTGTTTTTCAGTGAGTCACTGAGCGACACAAGATGTGATGCAGTCAGTTTGAAGATGACAAAATGAAATATTTTTGCTACATTTGAGAGTTAGAAGTTCAATGAGTGATTAATTTTACGTGCTGGTTAAGTGAAGCTAATGTGATAAATAAACATATAACTAGCCTCAGAGCTAGGGAAGCTAGAGGAGCGCAATATTCATGAGAATCATAGAATCACAGAATTCCTCCAGTGTGTAAACAGGCCCTTCGACCCAAAAGGTCCATACTAACCCTCCGAAAAGTAACCCACCCAGAGCCATTCCCCTTCCCTGTATTTACCCCCGACTAATGCACCTAGCCTACACATCCCTGAACACCATGGACAATTTAGCATTGCCAATTTCTTCTCAAAGAATGAGAAGCCTATAAAATTCTAATAGGATTAGACAGGGTAAATGCAGGAAGGGTGTTCCCACTGACCAAGGAGTCCAGAACCTGGGAGGGTCACAGTCTAAGGATAAGGGGTAGGCCATTTAGGACTGAGCTGAGGAAATATTTCTTCACCCAGAGAATGGTGAGCCTGTGGAACTCTCTGCCACAGAAATCTATTGAGGCCAAAACATTTAATGCTGTCAAGAGGGAGTTAGTTAAAGTTCTTAGGGCTAAAGGGTAAGGATCAATAGGTATGAGGAGAAAACAAGAACAGGGTACTGAATTGAACGATCAATCATGATTTTATTAAATGGCACAGCAGACTTGAAAAGGCCTAATACTGCGACTACGTTCTAGGTTTCTATGAAATAATATAAGAGGTGCATTTTAAGCTATAAAGTCTGGGCATATCTATTAATGCTATTGAAATGTAAACCATCCCACCTTCCTCATAATTTTAAGCATCCAGTATACATAGTAGTACCAAGTTAAAAATCAAACAACAGCAGGCTATAGTTCAATAGGTTTATTTGGAAACACTAGCTTTCAGCTTCCAAATAAACCTGTTGGACTATAGCCTAGTGTTGTGTGATTTTTAATTTTGTCCACCCCAGTCCAACACCGGCACTTCCAAGTCATGATATTACCAATGAAGTTAAATATGGAAACATGTTGTAAAGGCCTGATGCATGAGGTATAAATCATGATGTCCCAGGATGACCAACTGAGGAGGTAAGTTCTGAGGTGGTGGGAATGCAGAGAGATGACAGCTCCCCAAGCCAGCTCATTCCTTGGCTATAAAGCAGCAAAGACCTACCAAGGAAAAAGGGATTGAGGAGGTGACTCCCAGGCACTCAAACATCACAATCCCTGAAGAGGAAAACAGCAAGCTGAAATTCTCTCACATTCATCTCTGGTGCACTCTAAGGCAAGCATGAGGTTGCTCCATTGTAGACAAGAACATCGCAGTTCTCCTTTGCAAAGGCAGCCACCAAATTCATCTCAGGTCATCAAAGATAAACACACAGGTTGGACCTCAGCAGCCATTGGTATAAGGGATGTAACGCCTTATGTTGCTGTCCTGGATCCACCCTCCCTGATGTTGTCATGGGTCCCGGTCAGCCATGGGATGCACCTTTGTGGGTTTCTTGCTGGCTTGATGATACAGCCCCCTAATGCTTTGATTCCCTCTTCTCCTGCATCATTATTCCACTGTTCATGCCTCCAAGAATACTTCGTGTACTCTGAAGGCTCCCCCTTCACTGGCTACTTCCCATATCCAGCTTTGACAACATTTTAACTCTGTCCTTCCTTTTCCTTCCCTTCCCTACTGAGGTCTTCCCCATTGTTGCTGGCAGAAGAGCCTCCCTGACACTGCCTCGCACACCTTACCTTTCCTTCCATGTGGATCACACAGATGGCCACTGAAAAGTGACTGGCCTTCCCCAGTCAAGGATTGCAATCTAGCATCCACAGCCCAGTGGCAAAAAAATTCCAAAGATTCTACCTCTTAGTGGAGAATGTTTTCTCCTACTCAATCCTAAATGCCAATCCCTCCAACCTAAGACTGTGATCTTGTGGTGTGTGTGTATTTCCCAGCCTCTTCGCTTTCGCCCTGTCATGCCATCTCAGAGTCTTACATGCTCCAAGGAGGTTGCCTAACATTCTTCTAAATGCACACAGTATAGGCCCGTTTGATTCAATCTCTCATCATGGATTCCTTCCAGGAATTAATCTATAGAACATTAGACAACTAAAGGCATTAGATGCAGTTCTTTATTGGAGCTCAGGAAGGTAATGTTTGTTTCAGGAAAACCTGCAGGAAATAATTTTACTCCAACCTGACCACTCGGAGTCTGATAGGCTTGTTTGCAATACTGGTTTAATATCCTATCCAGTTTTACTCATTCAATTTAGGAACCCTGGTTGGTATGGACAAGTTGGGCCGCAGGACCTGTTTCCTTGCTGTATACCTCCATGACTCCATTAAAAATGTGTAAACAGAGTGTGATAGGGAGTTGACTAGAAAACTGAGATTCCACCTGATTGTCTCCTTGTCTAGTGGTAACATGCAAGATTCCTATTCTTAAGACCTGAGTTTGATTCCTGAGTGGTGCAGGGACTAACAATTTTGGGTTGGTTAGCTCAGTTAGCTGGACAGCTGGATTATAATGCAGAGTGATACTAACAGCACAGGTTCAATTCCCACATTGGCTGAGGTTACCATGAAGATCTTTCCCTTCACCTGAGGATTGGCAACCTTCAGTTTAAACCACCACCAGTCGTCTCTGTCTAATGAGAGAGCTGCCCCATGGTCTCACAGGACTACGACAACTTTACCTTACCTTATTAGCTTAAAATTACGCTCACAATTTGTCTAACCTTTAGCATGACAGTCCGTTGATCCTGATACAAGCATGTTCTCATGTAGGCTAAGACAGGTAATAAATCCTGTGTGGCCCCGGTACATGGTCACACACGTTGCAGTCTTCAGATTCCACTTTCTAAAAGTGAGCGATTTGTAAAACAAAGGTAGATTTCTTTTATAGAAACATAAGCACATTTTGAGCAAAGTTAAAAAAAGTTAAAAAGGAAACATTTTAACTCCCACCTGATAGTAAGGTCATAGCTTCCACTAAGGAGAAAACCTTGCTCTTCACAAAGAATCACTGCCTTGATGGCTCCAGCATGTCCACTCAATGAACGGGGTACATCTTTGGAATGGTTGATATCCAAGAATCTTATCCTTCTGTCTCCAGAGGCTATAGCTATCCATTGTCCACCATCATAGTGAATGACCCTGGAAACGTCCGTACTGAGCAATGAAAGACAGGATATTGTTGAAAATTGCCTGTCACTCTGTTCTTTATTTCTGTTTTTGACATCATTTTCTCTTATTTTCTTCAGCCTATGGGTGTTTGCCATTTCATGTAAGCCATTATTCAATCGGGATTAGTTGAATTGACTCTTTGGACTTTTTTCTTTTAATTCCTCTTCTTGGTCTGTATGGGTATGATCTTTACAGAGGATCCAAATTTCACAAATTAATGCAGATTAAAAAATGGGCAATCTGACTACTAAAGGGATCAGCAACACCACTGAGCTCAAGTAAATGTTGGTGGAAAACCTGCATCTTTAACACAGCAAGGCATAAGAAAGAGGAACACAAACAAAACAGGAAGAAAGTGATTAAAATTAAGTAAGACAAAGAAAACACACAGTGATGAAAAGATTCAACAACAAGAAAGGAATTTCTGGGGCTTTTTGGGGAAGGAAGAGGAGGCAGAAAGGTTGGCACAGTAGCAGTGGAGCGGGTAGGTCCCACTGCCATGCCATTTTGCCAACAGGACTGACATATGAGGAGAGATTTAGTTGGTTAGGATTGTACTTACTGGAGTTTAGAAGAACAAAGGAACAACTCATTGGACCCTATTAAGTTGTAATAGGACGAGACCGGTTAGACACAGGAAGGAAGTTCCTGATGATGGGGGAGTCCAGAACCAATGATCATGGTTTAAGGATAAGGAGTAAACCTTTTAGGACTGAGATAAGGAGAAATGTCTTCACCCAGAGAGTAGTGAGCATGAGGAATTCACTACCATAGAAAGTGGTTAAGGTCAAAATGTCATGTTTTCAAGAAGGAGGTAGAATACGGTTTTTGTGGCTAAAAGGATCAAGCGATATGAGGGGAGGACAGAATTAGGGTATTGAGCTCAATGATTAGCCATGATCAAATTGAATAACAGAGCAGGCTCAAGGCCTACCCCTGCTCTTATTTTCTATGTTCCTACGTCCTGTTAACACACAGCACCAATTCAAACCATCTTTCCCCCAGCACAAACAACCAAACATTTCCACCATCTTAAATAAAAACAGAAAGAACTGCAGATGCTGTAAGTCAGAGACAAAATTAGAAATTATTGGAAAAGCTCAGCAGGTCTGGCAGCATCTGTGGAGAGAATCAGAGTTAACGTTCCAGGTCAAGTAACTCGTCCTTAGAACTAATGGTAGCTCGGAAAATATCAGTTTATATGCAGAAGATAGGGTGGAGGAGGGGGTAAAGAGTAAATGATAGGTGGGGATTATGTGAAATGCAGGTAAAGTACTGCTTCATCTGGAAGGGCCCAAAAAAACCTCCCACATGAAGCAGTGCTTTACCTGAACTTCATACAACGTGGTCTACTCCATTCCCTGCTCACAAAGTGGTCTCCTCTACATTGGGGAAATGAAGCGTAGCCTGGGTGACCGCTTCACAGAACACTTGCATTCTGTTCACAACAAAGACCCTGAACTTCCAGTTGCCCGTCACTTTTACATATCATTCTGTTCCCTGGCCAACATCTCTGTCTCAGTGTTGCTTCAGTGCTCTCGCGAAGCTCAGTACAAGCTGGAAGAACAACACCTCGTTTTCTGCCTGAAGACCCTGCAGCCTTCTGGACTCAATATTGAGTTCAATAACTTCAGGGCCTGAGCTCTCCCATGTCCTTACCCCTATCCCCACAACCAGGCCTTGTTATCATATGGTCTGCTATTACACAATACCCATTGTTAGCCACTAACTGTCCTTACTAATAGCTATTCACCCTCCTAGCCAGATCGTTATTCATTCCTTTGTCCAACTGATCTTCTCTTGTTTTGGGCTCTATCCCCATCTGTCATTTACTCCTTACTCCCTCCCCCTACACTATATAAACCAACATTTTCCTAGCTACCATCAGTTCTGAGAAAGGATCACTCGACCCAAAACGTTAACTATGATTCTCTCCACGGGTGCTGCCAGACCTGCTGAGCTTTTCAAGAAATTTCAACATTTATCTCTCCTTCCTCCATCTTCAATGCCACTGAATGTAAATATGACTTTAATTTTTAATTGCAACTATGCAAAGTTACCCAAATAATCACAAACAAAATGAAAGCATTAATGATAAATGTAGATATTGTTCAATTACATACAATTGTTTGATGACTATTATATTGTATGGACCACAGTAGACGTTTCTCTCCTCCATTTGCACAATGTCAGTATGGATGCCAATGTATGATGCTGCCAATCCAATCTAAAATTAAACACATCAGCGCAGTTAACGTTATATCAAAGTATCCAGTTACACTCAGTTCCTCTAAATAATGTGATAAACTTGAAACATCTAATGTTAATGTTGATGCATCACATTAAGCCTATATAGTTATCAGGAGTAATTGTCTGATGTTTGCTGGCTTATGCCCGAAATGTCGATTCTCCTGCTCCCTGGATGCTGCCTGACCTGCTGCACTTTTCCAGCAACACATTTTTCAGCTCCTCCCTGATGGAAACAGTTATTGATCAATGACAGCGACAACTTGTATTTATATGGCACCTTTAGTGTAGACACCCATTGGAGCATTATTGAACAAATAATGCCAAAACAACAATAACAAAAATGAGGTGTATTTATATGATAAGTCCCAAAATGCTTCACAGTATAAAACAAAGTATGACACCAAGACACAAATGGAGACATTTGATAAGGTTCCCCATGGTAGACTACTGCAAAAAATATGGAGGTATGGCATTGAGGGTGAGTTGGAGGTTTGGATTAGGAATTGGCTGGCTGGAAGAAGACAGAGGGTAGTAGTTGATGGTAAAGGTTCATCTTGGAGTGCAGTTACTAGCGGTGTTCCGCAAGGATCTGTTTTGGGACCATTGCTGTTTGTCATTTTTATAAATGACCTGGAGGAGGGGCTAAAAGGTTGGGTGAGCAAGTTTGCGAATGATACGAAAGTCGGTGGAGTTGTTGACAGTGAGGAAGGATGTGTCAGGTTACAGCGGGATATAGATAAATTGCAGTGCTGGGCAGAAAGGTGGCAAATGGAGTTCAATGTAGGTAAGTGTGAGGTGATTCACTTTGGTAAGTGTAACAAAAAGACAGGGTACTGGGCTAATGGTCGGATACTTGGTAGTGTGGATGAGCAGAGGGATCTTGGTGTCCATGTACACAGATCTCTGACAGTTGCCACCCAGGTAAATAGTGCGGTGAAGAAGGCATACGGCGTACTGGCTTTTATTGGTAGAGGAATTAAGTTCCGGAGTCCTGAGGTCATGATGCACTTGTATAAGACTCTGGTGCGGCCGTATCTGGAGTATTGTGTGCAGTTTTGGTCGCCATACTATAGGAAGGATGTGGAGGCACGGCAACGAGTGCAGAGGAGGTTTACCAGGATGTTGCCTGGTATGAAAGGAAAATCGTATGAGGAAAGACTGAGGCACTTGGGCTGTTTTCATTGGAGAAAAGAAGGTTTAGGGGCGACTTGATAGAGGTGTAAGTTCATTGAATGCCCTGCCAGTAGCAGTGGTGGACTCTCCCTCTTTATGGGCATTTAAACGGGCATTGGATAGGCATATGGAGGATAGTGGGCTAATGTAGGTTAGGTGGGCTTGGATCGGCGCAACATCGAAGGCCAAAGGGCCTGTACTGCGCTGTATTCTTCTATGTTTCTATGAGACACAAGGCCACAAATGATGGTCAAACACATAGATTTGAAGAAAATATTAAAGAGTGAAATTAATGGGAAGAAAGGCGGAGATAGGGAGGGACTTCCAGAGTTTGGGATTAAGATAACTGAAGGCAGTGCCACCAATAGTTTAGTGGTCATCAATGATGGAGGAAATGCACAAAAAGCCACAATGAGGAGAATGCAAACATCTTGCTGGGTTGTGGGGTTGGGTAGGATTACAGAGATAGGGAGGGACAAGACCAGAGAGGGGATTTGCCCACTCTTTTGCAACCACCTCCCAACCACCCTCCCTGCAATCTACCTCCCAACTACACACCAATGCATCGGGCAAGGATGTTGGATGCTGACTTCTTTATCTTCCGCTGTTGGAAACGGTATTGAGGCGAGCTAGATTGACTCATGAAATGGTGCACACTCCCTCATGCTTACAGCAATTTTTATGTTACATGATGTGACAATAAAACTGCTGTGTGATGTGTACGAAAGCAGATTTCACCTTCTCTAGGCTGACAACTGTGCTCTTTATCTCACATTGGTATTGATCACCTATCATCTGCTTGGAGGATAGAGCAGCCTCACTTGTGTTTTTCATGATCACTCCGTTCTCCAAAAGAAGAAATTGGTTCTCTGCCTCTTACTGAGCAGCCTGCAGTACTGGACACAATACACAAAGTGTGGCCTGGACCTAAATTCTATAGGTAAAAGGCTTTTGCCCGAAACGTCGATTTTGCCTGTCCTCGGATTTTGCCTGTCCTCGGATGCTGCCTGAATTGCTGTGCTCTTCCAGCACCACTAATCCTAAATTCTATGTGCATTGAGCTGTTCCATAAGGAAAGAATGTGTAAGTGTGGTGGTCTAATTTTTTTCAACTTCATATTCCAACAATATTTATCGAATAATAACAATGCCTTTTTTTTCTTTCCTTGTCCAGGACTTCACATTTATCAGGACTAAATATTATCTGCCATCAATTTGATTGCTTACAGCCAACATGGACAGCTTACTATGTGGGAAACAGTTATTTCACTCGGGATCAGTCCATTAACAGGGTGGCTCATCATTCATTTAAGTATGATCAGTGGGTTCTCATAGGATGTATCTGGTTTGGAAGCAAGGGCAGGAGGCTATGGTAGATGAAGTGACAGAGAGAGAGAGGGCACCTCCAACACTTGCCAAGTTAAAATTGCAAAATGGTGTCTGCAGCCTGGTCCCTCTTGTGTGGGGTTGAGGGCTAGGAGGTTGGCAGTTGGCAGGTGAGGGCTGGATTCACAGGGTAGTCCATGGCTTCAGGTGCTGCTGTCTCCAGGCCTCTAGGCCTGCAAGGAATACTGGAACCACCCCAGTCTGACACCAAAAGGTCAATCTCTGGTAAGTTAAGCTGATCCATGCTACTTGGAGACCAACAGAGAAATCCAGTTGACCTCAAACAACTGGCTTTAAGTGGCCCTTAACAAGCTCAAACAGCTACCCAATATTTAAAGGGTTAGCCCCACCAGACCTCTTTTCTGAAAAATTGGTCTGGAATCCCAAATGCTCCCCGCACATTCTCAGCCACATAGGACCCATCAATCTTTCACCATAATGTAACCATTAACTCCCCTCAGATTCAACTTTGATCAGATTGCAAATTTGATCCATTGAATTCAGGTTCTTAACATAAATGAGAAATGGTCAGATACCCAATGGTGAACTCTGGGTCACACCACTAACTTCTCGCTTGACATTGAACAAGTGAAGTTTATTCCTGGCAAATTCCACTTTTAACTGCCTTAGCTCTACAGTCTGCACATCCTTCCCTAAACCCTTCAGCTTTGCCCCCTCCGTTACCCTCAGTGACACTTTCTTTAGCCCGCCTCTTCAGCCTGATTTTTAGTTATACCCACTTTATCACCTTTTTTGACTCCATGCCCATTTTTATCTTAAAATATTTCTGTGGAGTACCTTTTCTGTGTTCAAGGTGATATATAAATGCAAGCAATTGCTGTTTTAACAAAAGCCAAATGGATCTGTAATCGCCTGCCTTTGAGGTGATATATAAGTTCAATAAAATGTTGTTGCAATAAAATCTAAATTGGTTTGTAATCACTGAACTTTAAGGTGCTATATAGTTGCAATTCATTTATGATAATGAAGACTAAGTGTGTCTGAAATCACCTGCCTGCTTTTTTGGATAATCTACGATCAACTTACACTTTTCTTGTGTTTACTGATTCTGTCAAAATGATTATTTATGCTGTAAAAATCACTGTTTCTTTCCAAATAAGTAAGGCTAAATTCCATTCATCCTCAGAGACTTCAGACTGCTTAAGCTTGTTTCAAATTCTATTTTAATGCCAAATGCTGTCTGGCAACTCGCTGCAGCTAATCTATGAATAGCATCGAAAGAAATCTGGAGCAGATTAAACTGCCAAAAACATTTTTATTTTATTTGTATTTTCTTTCGTTGTTCTCCCTGTTTCTCTGTAATACTTTTAAGGCCTTTGACACGATGGAGGGTGGGAACAAATACTAAAAGGATCACAGTCCACATCACTGTCTGAATCCAGCAGTAAGCTATTGCAATGACCTACCACTAGATGGTAAACTAACTACAGAATTTAGAATAACAGATGTTTAAGATGTTGTATACAATCACACATTAAAGGAACAGCACTGTAATAAGTCAGTCAATATGCCAGTTTCAACTTAAAATCTGGTTGTAGCACTTGGAGTCTTGAAATAAAATGTGGATGATAAAAAGGCATATAAAAATGTGCCATAATTTTAAAATAAATTCAACTGTAATTTTTTTCAAATTTTGTGTTTGTTACTTGGCTAATGAGTTGCCGTTTCAAGAGATTTAAAGTATGTGGTCACAGTTCTTTCACTGCATTCAAATTGACAATGTTTGGATAAATTGGGGTTGCAAAAGATAACTCCCTTCAGCAAAGTTTGTTTGGGAACATGGTCAGCATGGACTAGTTGGACCGAAGGGTCTGTTACCAGGCTGTATGATTCTATGACTCTAAGTAACTAATGGCATAGGGAATCATTCACCTACACATGTTTCATATAAGTAGCAGTGAAAAATGAGTGTATCTAGCTAGCAAATCATTTCAAACAAATTTTACATGTTCAATGATGTTGCTACAATCTGACAGAATATTTCTGTGAATTAACAACTGTGAGCATTCAGACTTTAAGCATAATTACTATACTGATAGAATAGGAATTGTTCTTTTACAATAATGTTTGTACAGAAGATGGTATCAAGTGAGTGATCTATCTATCTATAAACACTCCATAATTTTGGTTTAGGAAGAATGGCTGCAGGTAGCAGTAATACATTTGGGATATGGTGTTGCTGAATATCTGCTTGATTTAATTACTTTAATATCCCAGATTATATATTAGCCTACCTATTAGCAAAACATAAATGTATTCAAATATTAGCTACCATCATTTTCTGAATAAAATCCATTGTGTTTTTCAAGCAAATTGTGAATGATCTTCAAAAGAAACTTATTTGCTCTGTCTTCATATCCCACCATTTTTATTTATTTTATTAAGACAAATATTATTAAACAACTTATTTCCTAACTTAATTCTTGCTACCCACCTTTATTAACGCTCAAAGCACTCCACAAGTAATACATAAATTTCATTCTTTACAATACAGATATTTTTAATCAGCCTGTTCAGAAACTTGAATGACACACTTCTTGAATCTATGGGACTTGAACCCAGGCCTTTAGGCTCAAAGGTAGGGATACAACTCACTTACTACAGTCTATTATTTAGGTAAATACATGTCATGATCGCCATACGTTTCTGCAAAAATCTGTACCTTTTTCTTCAAATTTTGTGTTGGTATGGTGAATCCCTTCTCATCTATTCTTGGTACTGGAATTTGACAGATCTTTGCATACACTGTGTTAATATTGTGAGGAGCTGTAGCCTGTTATAAACAAATATACAATGAGGAAAACAGCAATTGCTTTACAATTTATTAATTTCTCAAGTTATTCCTTACTAAAACAAAATATGCCATATTAACAGACAATTCTGGAAATAATCAGCACCTGAACAGATTGTTGTCTAAGATAAAAATAAAACTTATTAAGAGGAGTCTGTTCCCGAAGCATTTATTTATCTTCAATATAGTCAGATAATAGTGGTCTTGCTGTGTACTTAAAACCTTTTCCACTTTTAGCTTACATGTTAATCTTTCTTTTTTGCTTTATCTCTAATTTGTTTTTAGTTTTTGTTTAGCCCTACATCAGAATTGAAAATGAGCTGCAGACATATATTTGTTAATGGTATTTTGTAGCCAAACACTGGGAGGGGTGGTGGTACAAGTTCAGGGCATTCACTCCCTGGTCTTTCCACTCACTGTATGAGAACCTACATAGTCATTAATCAGTGTCTACTCCTGTCAGCCCAGCCAAGACAAGAAGCTTGCAGCTGAGAAGGTGAGCACTGCCCACATCTCAACATATTGTGTCACTGCATTACTGACCTAATTTATATCTTGTATATATCAACTAAGATTTCCATTACAATCAAAACACATAACTAGTTGTAGCATATTAATTAACGACCCTAACTTTAATTTTTGAAGACTATCATCATTTTAAATAACCTGCTTAGATTAGATTCCCTACAGTGTGGAAACAGGCCCTTCAGCCCAACAAGTCCACACTGACCCGCCGAAGAGCAACCCACCCAGACTCATTCCCCTACATTTACCCCTTCGCCTTACATACAGGCAACTTAGCATGGCCAATTCACCTAACCAGCACATCTTTGGACTGTGGGAGGAAACCGGAGCACTCAGAGGGAACCCACGCAGACAAGGGGAGAATGTGCAAACTCCACACAGACAGTTGCCTGGTGCAAGAATTGAACCCAGGTCTCTGGCACTGTGAGGCAGCAGTGCTAGCCACTGTGCTGCTGTGCCAACCAAATAATGACTCATCTTTGAAATCATTTTCAGATCAGCGATTCACTGGTTTTGTATATAAGAATTTAACCTATTCAATAAGCAGATCATTTGAAAAGGGTTACAATTATGTAAATGAATTCAAATTGGCTTTACCTAGCTATAAAAGGAAATAAAAAATACAAGAGCTAACAGAATTGATATCAAAACTACACTGAATTCAAATATAACAACACAAAAAGAGAATGTTTCACCAAATTGTTCTGGAGCAGAAGGAGGCCATTTGGCCCATCTTGCCTGCAATAGTTCTCTGAATGTGGATTGCCACTTACTGCTGTTCTCCTGTCTGTCCTCTGACTATGCACATTATTGCTATTTAAATCTTCTTAAATATCAGTTTTGTAATGGAAAATAATTGCATCGCTCCCTATGCATTTGGTGCATATTAATTATAATGAAATGATACCAGACTGTCCCACATTTCTATCCTTCCAAAAAAAAACTTTTTTAACAAGTGTGATTTAAATAAATGGTATTTTTGCTGACTTGGTAATTTAATCAATTTGTTTGAATCAAGGGGAGTATTTTTCTTTTATTTTTCTTAATTTATTCATTCTGCTGAAAGCTTACCTGTACGAAGGTGGAGATTACCTACCAACTGAATTGCTTCTCCATTCTCCAAATCTAAACAGTATTAAATGTGTTAACAAAAGTACAAAAATTTATGGTTCCAAAGACAAATTACTTGTAGTTACTTGTCATCATTTCATTCAAAACAATATCTAGCAAGAGTGAAAACAGCAGTGGCTTCAGAATTTAGAAAGGTACTGAATTCACAAAGCCTTACTTTCAAAAGTCTGCATTCCTTTCCAGCTAGCTATTTCTCCTAGATTAATTTATCTGCTTTAAATATCAGAAAAGGAAAATTTGGTGCCTCTAGTGATAAGGTTTTGGCTTTGAATGATATCTTGGTTGGATTTTCCACTTAGCAGTTTTATAGTCCCAGTGCTGGATTTAACTGACACATTTGCTTCTAATCTGGGTGTCAATTGGACCAGAGTTTGCAGTTTCCAACGTACAATCATTAATTCCAATTGAGTAATGGCATTTTCACTGTAACAAAAAGACACAAGGGAGGGTTATGTAATTAAAGACTGCAGTCATGTGTGACAGTCTCAATAAGACTCTAGGCCTGTCTATTTTTCACTCTTTTTAGCCTCTTCCCCATAATTCAAATGTATACTACAGTGATTTCCATCTCTTTTCAATCTGTGATATATTGTTATATTATTCCAACATGATTTAGGAACCAAGTATTCATGTCAGTGTACACTTAAGGAGCCAGAGTGCCATACTGCTCACTATTGCGCAACAGTCAGGGCTCCAAGCACTAATGTATGGTGCTCCTAGCACATGATGTGGTCTGAGACACGTTCGGAATTCCATTTAAATTTGAAATTTCAAACTTCTGGAAACCACAAGTCATCACATTGTGGCTGCAGGTTTCTACAAATAAATCCCAAACTTTATAAGAAATATAGATGCTCATTAGATGGAGGGGGAGATCAAGCCAATTGGCGCCAAAGGGACAGAGAGAAACATGGACTAAATGACTGCAACTGCAATGCCTTCACAGCTCCAACTCAGGACAAATTGGGAGGTCAATGATCTCTAGAGGCATTTGAGCAGTTTGAACAAAAGTGCAAATTTGTATTCAGCAGTTTTTGAAAAGACATGAATGAAAAGAAAAGGGTCAGCTCCATCCTACTGTGGGCAGGAGAGAAGCGTTAAGATTTGTTTAGCTGGGAGATAAATGAGGATGGAAGCAAAAAAACTCACACTAGAGTTTTGAGAAATTCAGCATCCAACTCCAGTCAAAGTTAAATCACCAGATCCACTGATATAGACTTCAAAGCTTGGAATTAAGTGCGCCTAACGACAATTTTTCAACAAGTTTGTGAAATTAAGCTAACACGTGTCAATTCAAATGGGTGAAAGGCTGGTCAGTCACCTCATTTGGGTCTCTGCACATGTTAATGTCAGTAGAGCACTGGCAGGACAGGGCACGGCAAGCTCACAATATCACAGGATCATGAGCAGACAAATGAAATTGCTGACTGCCTCAACGTCAAGCTTTCAGTCAAGTGAGTGAAAGGTAGAACAGTTGATGCAGCCAAAAAGCAATGAGGGAATGTGCAGCATGATGAGAAAGATATGTAAGAGCTTTGGATGGCCACATGAGTTTGTACTCAAAAGAACATGTCCTACATATGAAGCAAAGTTACAGAATTTTGGCAAGTCCAATGATTGGGGAAGGATGTGCTGAACAACAAAGGAAATGGTGAAAAGAAGGTTACCAGCATGGCAAATGGGAAAGAAAGGAAATATAAAGGGGCATACGCTGGTAAATGATAATGATGAGTCTGACAGTATAATAGACACAGGATGTACATAACTCCATGAAATGACTGGACTTAAACCTCAGAGAAAAGAAATACCTGATTAGTTAAAGGGTGTGAAATTAACCAACATCCATAAGTCTAAAGCTGAAGCTTCTTACCACAGACCACAGAGCAACAACATCTCACTCAGATTTTAACCCTAAGATCTTTCCTGAAAATGAAGAAGAAATTGGGTACCTAAAGGAAGTTGCTCTGAAACTGAGCGAAATCATGCTGGTGGCTTATGGTGAAACAGGGATTGAACAGTTTGGAACAACCCAGAGGGAAATAGAAATGACAAACCATGAACTGCATATTCTATATCTCTGAAATAGATGGTGCTGCATTCCTGAGATTGAACAGTAGTGAAATTCTCAACAAATATGCTGCCAGAAACAGATTGACGACATGAAGTTTGATGAGGAACCATCACCGTTGACAACATTTAACAAACCCTTTTGCTTGTAGAAATTTAAATATTGGGGCGGCACAGTGGCTCAGTGGTTAGCACTGAGCACTGCTGCCTCACAGCACCAGGGTACCAGGTTCAATTCCAGCCTCGGGCGACTCTCTGTGTGGAGTTTGCACATCCTCCCTGTGTCTGCGTGGGTTTCCTCCGATGTGCAGTCTGGTGATTTGGCCATGTTAGGTGCAATAGTCAGAGAGTCTGGGTGGGTTACTCTTCGGAGGGTCAGTGTGGATGGTTGGGCCCAAGGGCCTGTTTCCACACTGTAGGGAATCTAATCTAATTGGCTTTAAAGTGAGCCAAGGTAAGTTCCAGGAGAAGGAATACAAGACATACCAAGAATGAAAAGGGGCAGTCAGTATAGTCGATGATAGACTCATGGAGTATTATAGCAAGGAAAGAGGCCCTTCAGCCCATTCCTTTAATCCCATTTCCAAGCACTTGGTTCATCACTTTGTATATTGTGGCATTTTAAGTGTTCGTTGAAATACTCCTTAAAGGTTGTCATGTTTCCTGCCTTCACCATTCTTTCTGGCAGAGAGTTCTAAATACCCACCACCCTCTGGTTAAAGAAAATTCAACTTAAAACACTCTAAAACTCCTGGCCATTACCTTAATCATTGCCCCCAAGTAACTGGCCATTCTACTTAGGAGAAAAGATTCTTCCTATGACCCTATCTGTGCCCCTCTTCATTTTAATAATTCAAAGGCTTGAGTTCAGGACGTATTAACAGCAGCCGCGTGAAATGATCAAACAATTTGTCAGCAGGTGCTAACATCAAAGTATAGAATGTGCCTTCAGCAAAGCTACCTTAGCTGAAAAGGTTGTGAAACTGGTCATTCACTCATGAAACATTTTAGAAAAGTACATCTGGACAAAGTAAAAAAAAAATGCATTGACACACTACTAGAAGGACACAAGTTCAAACTAATTGTAGCAGCCAGTTGCATCTGCAAGGAGCAATGCCAAATGAGCTTTTGAAGTTCCATCCATGACACACAAGTATGTCAAGGAAGTCTAAGAGGTATGAATCCCATAGATTGTAAAATCAAAGCCTCCAGGTTGCAAAAGTAATCTCATATGTTTTGGTCACAGCCAATCAGAGCAAATTTAGCAAGTTACATCAGATGATAACCAGCTGCAACAGCTCAAGGAGGTCATCATCAGCAGGTGATGAACACATACAACAGGTCCCTGAAACATTATTTTATTTCTTGTCATTCAGACATGAGCCAATATGCTCTGAGAATGTATTAGTCAAAGGCAAACAAATCCTAATTCCGCAAGCTATATGTCAAGACATGTTAGACTTTATATGTACAGGTGATGTGGGTACAGTGAAATTCAAAGTGAATGGTACATGAATCCATATATTGGCCTGGCATTAACAAGAAAATCAATCAGGTTGTGTGAAACACCAATTCCATCAACATCAACAATCAAGAGGCCTGTTCTTTCCACACAGCATTTGTTCTGAGCCGTGGCGTATGATTGTAACTGACACATTCCTTATCCACAAACACAACTATATTCTGGTGACTGACTAGTTAATTAAATTTTCTTTTACACACTAAGTTATAAATACCCACCAGTACAACGGCATTGATTGCCTGTCATATTCTGTATGTTCAGCGTGCCTCAACAATTTGTGTCCAATAATGGTCTGCAGTACACTCCCTTCCTAGATGTGCAGTAAATGGACTACTTGACATAATCTCTCCTCACTAGCCCCAATCTCATTGTCTTGCAGAGCATGTTGCTTGAACGGTAAAGTCTATGATAGTGAAGTGCATTTTCACATAGCTACATTAAATCAACATTATCCTCCTTTAGGCAATGATTTACCCTCAATGGCAGCTGTCATGTTTGGGGGAGAGATCCATACAGTTCTTCCCTTCCACAGCCAAATAAGCACAGAGTATTGTTGGAAAGAATGAGGAAATTTGGATAAAAAGATCATGCAGACAATTATCCTCAATTTAAGTCCAGAAAAAGAATACAACTTCAAGACTTCCATACAAAGACATTGTGGAAAGATACTACATCCTGTATCCAGCCTTTGTCCTATGACATCTTAATGACTAATGGTCGGGTGCTTTTAAGAAGTGTATGGCATATCCACACTACAATTCATCAATTACCCACCATAGCTGTTGAAAACAAGGACATTGAAGATATCATACTAGACAGCATTCACAAATCCATGACCAATAACACACATCTATCCATGATGACAGATTGCAAACGGCAGAGTGAAGCTACATTGCCAAGTCATGATCAATGCAAAAGTACTAGATCTGGTCTTATTGTGTGCCCACCAAAGTATTAACTGAATGTAAGACTCTTTGTATCCATATACATCATGGTGTAGGTTTTGAGAACAGGGTTCCCATTTCTTAAAGGGAAAGATAGAATGCAGTGCTATGGCATACATTCATGACCAGATATGCATGAACCTTTAAGAAGATACATGAGATCATGTTCTGGTATGAAGGCACCCACCTCACCTTTTGTCACTCTCTCTCCTAATTGGAGTCAGGGTAGTCAATCAGCTTTGTATATGTAATGCACAGTAACATCAGCAAGCACTTGTTTAAAGGAAAAACAATCTTAACTTTATGTATCAGCAGATAACTGACAAAGAATCACAGGCAGTCAAACTTCTTCTTACCTTAGAAGCCAGATTATTTATGTAAGTCTGCATTATAGTAGCCATCTAAACATTAGTTTTGCAAAAGCTTTGAGACATCTGATTCATCAAGAACCTGAATTACTGTTGTATGGGCTAACATACAGAAAGCCACAAAGCACATCAGAGGTGAAGAGGCTACACAGAGCAACAAGGAATTTCTAACTGCTGCTATCTTCTGTCCTCAGGTTGCTTCACAAGAAAGCACAAATTTAAATGGTTTAAATACACAACTTGCTACCTCACACTTTTGACCTTTTATTCAACTCTGGAATCATCAGTAGGACTGAAACAGCCAAGAGGCTATATACAAATGATTTGTAAAATTAAACAGTCCAAAAGGATGATCACAATTTGCAAGAACAGCTAGAATGAACTATTTGTTGATCTTAACTATGGAAATAAAGCCAAAAGTCCAGAGTGGAAAATACAATCACCTTATTTGCATATAATTCGATAGATAACATTCTAAATGACGAGCTCTCATAAATACCTGTAATATCTTTGAGTCAGTCTTCTTCTTGAAGAGATTCTTAGAAATGTGCACTTGTTTATTTTCTAGTTGCCTGATGCATGCTTCTAGGGCTGTTTCCTTTACCTTTCCTTTGTGCATTCTGCTTTTTTTATCTTGTTTTATCTCTCTATGTGTTTCTTTGTGCATTTTTTTTTCCATTTCTTTCTTTATCTTTTCCACTGTTTTCAGCTTTGTCGTGGTGCCTATTTTCTTTCATTTTTTTTATGGTAAAGATAATTGTATCAAAAAATACATCTTACTGCCATTCAGTTAGCTCAAAGAAAAATGTGTTTTCAGGCCAATCCCAATTTGTCCAAAGATTGCTTAGCCACTGGATGTTGTTCTGGTAAGCTTAGGAAAAGCTCCAGATCAATATTCCCAATTTTTACCAACCAGATAAAACGAAACTAGCAGATACTTGATGCTAGCTGTTAACAACCCTTACATGGGCATCCTTTGCGATAACAGAATTAATAACAAGTGAGTAAAAAGGAATAGAAAAGACCATTTGACCCATCAATGTTCTTCTTCTAGTACTCTGATTTTCTGAAAACATTTGCTATCCCATTGCGATTTTGTGCCTTATTTTTAGAAGCAGCTTTTAAAGAAGAAGCTGGTCTTGGGAGTTGATGTGGACAAATGGGGCTAGAACTGGCTACAGTTTTGACTTGAAAACAGGCCCCAACACATATCTAGCAAATACAGTTAACTTATTGAGCTGGAGGATGTCCATGCAAATAATGGAATAGGTTTTTTCTTCTAGAACATAGTATTAGCCTTAAATATTCCCAGATCAAGTTTGGTAGAGCCAGTTCAAGACAAACTTCTTGAGCTACCAAACTTCAGAACTGCAACATACAAATCAGTCATTTCGATCAAAGATTATTACATTGGCTTTGGCCTATATTGTCCAGAATTTAGGAGATTAACAGGTATTCTCATTGAAATGTAACTTAGCAGGGTAGATGCTGAAAGGCTGTTTTCTCCCATTTAGAGAATCTGGAACTAGGTGTCATCATCTCAGGATAAGGGGACAGTCATTTAAGACTGAAATGAAGGAGACATTCCTTCACTCAAAGGTTTGTCAATCTTTGGAACTGTATATCCCAGTTGCTTCATTGATTATATCCAAGACTGAGATAGATTTTTGGGAAATAAACAAGTCAAGAAATGATGGGAATCAAGCAGGAAAGTGAAGTTGAAAATGATGTTCAGACGAGCTCAAGTTGAATGGAGAGCAGGTCTGATGGGCTATATGACTTACTCTTGGTCCTATTACTTATGCCCTTATATTTACACTGGAATGAATTTTTACTTTTACATCACACACCATTCTACTCTCTGACTGAAATGAATAATTTGGGTGCAGTTTTGTGCACATCAAAAGCATCAAAGCTTATTTTACACTCTATATTTACACTCAACATAGAGAGGACAACTATCCCATCAGTTAGATTCAAACCCACTAAAAGAGATGAATTAACAAATCTATAAATCATATTTTACTCTATTTTCTGTAACTCCACTTATGAAGAGATACATTTAATAATAAACTGGTTGTTGGATGAACAAGTGCAACTGATCTCAGGGGAGTTGGTGGCATAGTGGCAAGATTGCTCGACTACTAAGCCACTGTCCTAAGCCTAATCCCACCATAATAATTTGATTTCAGTTAGTAAATCTGGAATTGTAAACAAACCTCATTAATGATAACCATGAAACTATTGTTGTAAAATCCCAAAAGGTTCACTAAGATCCTTTTTGGAAAGGAAACCTGCCCTCCTTATTGGTATGGCCTCTTTATATCTTCAACCACAGTGTGGTAGTTTACCCTTAATTGTCCTCTGAAGCACTCACTTGGTTCAAGGGGCAGTTAAGAATGGACAACAAATTCTGACCTTGCCAATGACACCCTTGCCAATGAAATTGTCCCTAATTCAATTTTGTACCAGAGGTGGAGGTAGCTTATAAGGTACGAAAGGATCCTAATTATTTTGCAGATTTCAAAAGCAAGATGCAAGTGATGCAAGTTGTAAATGCAACTGCTAAAGAACTGAGCATATTCCAATATATATCAGCTACCATTACCATCTAGAAGCAAAAGGGGAGCAGATACATGAGAAAACCACCACCTGCAGCCTGCTGACCAAGCCACTCACCATGTTAACTTGGAAACACATTGCTGTTCCTTCAGTGCTGTTGAGTCAAATTCTCCCTAATGGCATTGTGAGTTTATTGCCTGCAGCACATGGACTGCAGTGACTCAAGAGGGAAGCTCACCAGTTCCTACTCAAAGGCATCTAGGAAAGGACAATAAATGCAGGTCCAACCAGTGACACTTACATCCTATGAATGAATAAAAAGGTTTTTTGCAAGTTCTCCTTGGTGTCAACATATGTTGTACACAGGTCATCAACGCTAAGTCAAAACTGCTTCCTGAAGATGTGAAACGCGAATCAGAATCGACCTGATGTAAGAACTGGCATTCACCCTGTTCATCCTCCCAACTGAAAGCATACCTGACACAACTGCCCTCCCATGGTGGGGTTCAGGGCTGCCCATGACAAGTTTCAAGTTCCTCTATATTAGGCTTCAGGATTTCATTTGGTGGGTTTCAAGGTCCCCCCGGTAGGGTTCAGGGTCTCCCACTGTGAGTTTCAAGGATTCCCACTTTGGATTTGAGTTGGGTTACAACTCATCTGTTTTGGTGCTGAGGTGTCATTTTTATATGTTTTGTACGTGGGCAAATGTGTGATGTAAATAAGGCCTGAAATAATCTTGAATAACTTGGAATAAATATTGTGATCAATACTTACCCTCAGATTAAAATAAACCAAAAGGGTTTTTAATTTAAATAGTAATCTCTGATTTTAAAGTGTAATGTTTTATATTCCAATATTGCCAGTATTCTTGTAGCAGTAATTCTGCAAAGAATATGAACCTCTATGGAAGTAAAATGGCTGAGCCCTACAAAAGCTCCAGACTTGCCCTCATTCTCCACAGCGCACTACAAAGGAGATGCACTGTAGCAGATGCAGAGAAAATGCAAATCTAAACTTTTCTAACTTCCAGAGGGAAGACTTTAGTTTCCCAAGTCTCCACAGCATGCACAACAGATTAAATTTTATGTTTCTTAAATTTTACCCTAGTTGTCAATCTGTCAAATTGCTTTCAAAATGATTTTACACAATTATGTTAATTTCATAATTGCAGTAACAGTCTAGCTGTTATATTTTGGAATTCAAAACCCCAAAACTATTTTTTTAAGTCTTTTAAAACTCTTTTTTCTGAACCAAATTAAAATTGGATAAAAATTTCTATTCCACCAGATTTGGTGGTAGTCTATTCAAATAATGCTTGGCTTTGTTCTTTGTTACTGACTGAGCAAAATAAGCAAATACAAAACAACTTTGCAGGCGTTTGTACCAATTATCCACCTGATCTTGGCGGGAAAGCAGCACAGTCGGGTCCTCAAATAACTCAATGATCTCAAGATACCTCATAAACGATCATTAAAATTGTTTTTTTGTTTCAAAATTAACATCTCATCATTGTTCATCGGAGCACCTCATTACGAAGTAGATTCCCAATTTACTTACAAAATACACAACAAAAGTGAAATTGCTAAGAAAGGCAGATAAGGGATAACTGACAGAAATGTTTATAGTAAATATATCTGAACAGGCGTAAGCACAGTTAATGATACCTGTAACTTTGTGATTTCATCAAAAATGCATTGGATGGCTAGTTTATCCCTTGTAAACTCCTTTCCCAGGTAGGCCCAATGGCGTGACACAAGCATGCAGTTTTGGAGAGAGTTCTGATCTAGAAAGCCTAATGGAACAAAAAATTAATTCGGCATTTTTAAATGTAAAGAAAGCACTAATATTAAGATTGTATAGTTCTGATGGAAGGTAGTCAACCTGAAACATTAACTCTGTTACACTCAAATGCTGCCTGACCTGCTGAGTATTTTCAAAATCTTCTGTTTCCATTTCATACTTCCAGCATTTGCAGTTTCTACATTTCCATTTATCCAGATCTAAACTTTCGTTAGATTTTAAACAGTGAAATTGGATTGGTATGCCTGGAGTTCAGAGAATTCCCAGACTAACTGATTATGAGTTTTTGTGAAAATTAATTTGACATCTGAAAATGGCAGTTATCTTCAGATAACTTACAGTTATCATGTAAGGGTCAGAAATGGTTAAAGCCAAATAGAACTTTAAGCACTGCCCAAAGATGACAAAGTCAAATGGACTCAGACAGGAGAACAGCTTTGGATCTTGAAGGATTAAGATTTAACATTGAGGTTTCCTTCACAGTTTCAATAACTATGTCCATCATTTCAATGTAATTAAGAGCTAGTTGCTATCTTGAAAGAAACCATTCATGTTTAAGACATGAGCCTCTTCTCATTAGTCTACTGAGTTTTCCTCCACTGCACTGACCAAGAGAGGGCCTATAGATCCCCACCAAGAGAGAGTTTGGTGGCAGCCAAACTGCAAGATTGATCTTACAGCAGGGTGAACTGTGGTAAGGATTTATCTCACAGCAGTAGTGACCAATCTGTTCTCTGGATGGCAATACTCTGAAGATGAGCAATGATGAAGATCTACCCTCCTTCATGATTCATAAGTAAATAACAATACCAGATATTTGGCTGCTGCAGCCATGGTTACATTAAAGTGCACTGGAGATTTAATATTCCAATCCAGCCTCATTGATATTCAAACTACTTGATCTCAGATGTTGAGCTGTCTTCATTTTTCTGTCATGGCAGTTAAAGCTCAATGGTATTCAATTCAGTGAGCAAGCAAAATAATAGCTAACTGCAAAATCATATCTAAAAATCATCAGAAACATAGCAGGAGTCTGAAAACAAAAGGAGTATGAAGTGCAATATAAAACACTGGCCAATAGAAAGCACATTCTTTAGAGGAAAATGTACTTTTTAGCAGGGAATAGGCAAACCTCCTTCCATGTAATAAGACTATAAGATAGAGGAGTAAGATTAGGCTATTTGACCCATTGAGTCTGGTCCACCATTCAATAATGGCTGATATGTTTCTCGACCCAATTTTCTTGCCTTCTTCCTGTAACCCTTGATCCCCTTACCAATCAAGAACTTATCCATCTCTGCCTTAAACACACTGAATGAGTTGGCCTCCACAGCCCTCTGCAGCAATGAGTTCCACAGATTAGTACTCTCTGACTGAAGAAAATCCTTCTCATCTCAGTTCTAAAGGGTGGTCTCTTCACACTGAGGCTGTGCCCTTACTGCTCCATGTCCACTGTATCAAGACCTCTCAATATTTTGTAAGTTTCAATCAGATCCCCCTTCACCCTTCTAAACTCCATCGATTACAGATCCAGAATATTCGGCCACTCCTCATATGATAAGCCCTTCATCCCCTGAATCATCCTCCAGATCCCCCTCAAGGTTAGCATATTGTTCCTTAAATAGGGAGCACAAAACTGTTCATAATATTCGAAATGCAATTTGATCAGAGTTTTATACAGAGTTTTAAAATGAATGCTAACATTGCATTTGTCTTCCTAACCACCAACTGAACCTGTATAAGAGAATCCTGAAATAAGTCTCCTACGTCCCCTCATACTTTAGATTTCTGGAGCCTTTCTCCATTTAGAAAATAGTCCATGCCTTTATCTTCTACCAAACTGCATAACCTCACGCTTTCCCACATTGTATTCCATCTGCCACTTCTTTACCCACTCCTACGTCCCCTCATACTTTAGATTTCTGGAGCCTTTCTCCATTTAGAAAATAGTCCATGCCTTTATCTTCCTACCAAACTGCATAACCTCACGCTTTCCCACATTGTATTCCATCTGCCACTTCTTTACCCACACTCCTAGCTTATCTAAGTCTGTCTGCAGGCTCCCTGTTTCCTCAATACTACCTGTCCCTCCACCAATTTTTGTAACATCTGCAAACTTAGCAACAATGCTCTCAGTTCCTTCATCCAGCTTGTTAATATATAATGTGGATAATTGTGGTCCCAACATGGGCATCTATAGAACTCCATCAGTCAACTGCTGCCATCCTGAAAAAGACCCCTTTATTCTGACTCTCTACTTTCTGCCAGTCAGCCAATCCTCTGTCCATGCCAGTTCCTTGTCTAACACCATAGGCTCTAATGCTATTTAGCAGCCTCCCTTGCGGTACCTTGTCAAAGGCCTTCTGGAAATCCAAATAAATCACGTCCACTGGCTCTTCTTTGTCCAACTTGCTCATCACCTCCTCAAAGTCTTAACTTTCTATTCCTTCAATCTCCAAATATTTATAGGGTAGCATTGGCCAAGTGGTATTGGCACTAGACTATTAATCTAGCGACCTAGAAAATGCTCTCGGGACCTTGGTTCAAATCCCACCAGGGCAGATGGTAAAGTTTGCATTCAATAATAATCTAAAAATATGAGTCTAATGATGCCAATTGCTCATATGGTTCACTAATGTCATTCAGGAAAGGAAACTGATGTTCTTACCTGGTTTGGCTGACAAGTGACTTCAACTTAATTGCCCTCTGTGATGGGCTATAAATGCTGGTCTAGCCAATGACAGCCACATTCATGATTTTTTTAAAATCTAGGTTCCCCTTCAATGCAGATATTCTATTTACCTCAACTACTCAACTCAAGTTTGAATTTGGCCAAAGTGCAATGGCAAAACAGGGATTCTAATTTCCCAACATGTCAGTAATTATAGAGAGGTATGTAATGTATCTGAGTAGAAAAGATATTCTACAACTGTAAAATTTTTCAGGGAATCTCACTCTCTTGTTTTAAGGTATTTGCTGTATTTTGAGTGAGCTATGGTTAAGGGCACAGATTTCCATGAGGGAAATTGTATTAATATGGCAGGAATATGCTGTAATTTATTGTTCACACAGTCATGATTTTACAGTTAGCATTATGTCCTAAACATATTATTCGACCTGATAGAGGTGGTGAAATATTTACCCATAACATACATATTGAAACCTCAATGGAAATGTAAACATATATTTCACTTATGCACTTTTGGAGAAGATTTGTAGCTTAGGTTGTGGATCAGGTTGTAAATTTGCTCGCTGAGCTGGTAGATTTGTTCTCAGATGTTTCGTCATCATGCTAGGTTACATCATCAGCTAGCCACCAAAAGACATGACTTACTATCACTAGTATCCTTACACACAGACGAAGAGGGACAGCAGTTAGACTGGGACAATACATCAATCCTGGTTCAGGCTAAACAAAGACACAAACAGGAATTCCTAGAGGCCTAGAGCAAATGACCTATTTGGGGTTTTGACAGAAAAATAAATCAGCCCTCACCAAGAACATATTTTGCCAGATGAATAGGAAGACAGCGGATGAAGTCCTTATGATATGTGACTCCTGAAGTAGCCTCAAAAGGTGAAGTTATACGTATCGGTATTGGAGGTTCAACAATAACAGGTGACTCATTAGCTATTCTCGAGGACACTATTTGCTTCTTCTTTGTCTTCTTGCTCTTCAACTGAAGACCAAGTCTTGATGCTGCAACTAAAATATATCTTTGAACTCATTTGTGCAAAACCAATTTATATTAACAGGAAAATTTGACATTATATATTATAATAAGCTTCTAACACATTATAGTACAAATACAAATGTTTTCAAAGGTTTTATTCCTATTCAGTAATTAATGCCATCTGTTAAATCTAAACAAACAATTTGAGAACACAATGAATATATTTGTGTTAGAACCTTTGGAGTGGTGTCCCTTTAAGAATTCAACATGCAAATTAGCCAAGTATCGAATATTATTGCATCATCACAATATTCAATTAATATCATAGTGATATAATCACTGTCTGATTTCAGTTCTCTTCTGTGTTTTCAGCCCATTACTTGGTGCTCCTTTCTAAATTTTGGCTTTAAACTAGTTTTAGGGTATGTCCTGCTGGCTCTGCCCAGACACGGAAGGAGAGAAATGCCTGACATAAAGCCCCTGATACCTTCAAGGAGCAGGCAATTGAACTGACAGGAAAGCTAGAGCAATGTGTCTCTGCTGAACAGATTGGATGTCTCTGGTCATCAAGCAAGAAAACACCAATCTGCTACTCCCAGTTACACATCAAGTACCAATAACTTAATAACATGTTGGGGAAGGGAGTGGCTTGAACACTGAAATATCTGCACAGACGCTGGTATGCTGTCACCAAGTCACTCTTTATTTACTTGTGCACCGTACACTAGCTGCGGCCAGCCAGCTCAGAGTCAAAGAGGCATTTGATAGAGAAAGCCTTTTTTTTTAAATCAAATATGCTTTGTAAGTGATAAATTGAAAGTGTAAGAAAGGCAGATATTCTCCCATTTTTAAAAAAAGAACAGATCTCCTTATAGTCTTCATAAAATTCCAAAGGATGTGGGGGAGGTGGAGGGGAGGTTCTTGTGGTGCAACGATAGTGTCCCTATCTCGAGGCTACATGATTCAGGTACAAGAACCATCTGTCTCAGGTGTGTGTCATAAAATGTTCAAACAGATTGACAACGTCTAAGCTAAAATCCAAACCTATGTTCTTTACAACAAGGAGTTCTCAGATCACACTGGACTGAAAACAGAAGCATGGCTTCTTTTCCTTTTGCTTTGTAGTCCCTTTTTGAGATACCTGCACAGGGGCTGGTATCCTGTCACTGAGTCACCCTTTATTTACTTATGCAGAGTACACTAGCTGTGACCAGCCAGCTCAGAGCCACGCCCTTGGGCTGAAGAGATTCTAACCCCGGTGGTTATATTTTTTTTGTTTTTCTTTTCTTGTCGCTTTTTCTGTTAGTTTTTCTTAATACCCCTGCACTACTACCATACAGCAGTAGTGCTTATTTATGTTGTGTGTGTGTGTGTGTATGTGTGTATGTGTTTGTGTGTGTCCCCGCACACGTGTGTGTGTGCGTGTGTGAGTGTATGTCTGTAGGTCGAAGACACAGTGAAGAACACCAGGTATAAATAACTTTATTAATATTCTACCACCAGGAAAAACACGCATGTGGCCAAGGAACCAGTGACAAGCAGAACCTCATAGAGGCAATCCCCTGTTTTTTTTAATATGCCCTAAACAGGCTACACTTTTGCAACTTTATTTTTGGCAAGTTTATGACCAAATCAGCTAACAATTATTTTCTAAACAGAGCTTATCGTTGTTCCAAGTGCCATTGGATATCAGCACATGAAGTTAAGTCACACAATTAGGAACACCTGCAATGACTTAGTTCGTTAGTCGCTGGAAAGTTGATGGAGGATTTCTTCAGCCAAATGGCATCACTCTGCATTGGAAAAGGCCAACTGTGTGAAAAAGACTTTTTTTTTAGTTCAGAGAGGTAAAGGTGAAATAACTCCACAGAGACTGTTATCCCATCACCCAGTCACCCTTTATTTACATGTGAAGATCCTTTGACATTGGTCCAGCTCCCTCAGAGCCAGCTCCCAGAGTGAACAGGATATCTGACACTCCTGTTCTTTTTTTTCTTCAGTGAAAGACACAAGGTGCACAAGTCTGTATTCAGTTTCCACCACCAGGAAGAAAAGAAACACCCGAGTGGCCTGTGACCAGCAGTGCCCTTCACATCAAAGGGCAGTGCTGTGTGATCAAAACAGTGAAGGGGAGGGTAGGGATTAAATCAAAATAGAGTTGGACGGGGAAATAATACACTACATTCCCTGCGGCGCCCACCTCTCCCTGAACAACTCCACGGTGTTGGTGGCCACCGCATGCTCCTTCTCCAGGGACACCTGGGCTCTAACATAACCGCGGAAGAGGGGCAGCAATCCCCTGTATATTGGTCAGCCAGGACTCCTGAATTGGCCCTGGTTAAGAACCCCAGTCAAGGATCTCATAGTCAACAAGATTCACCTGGTTCTAATCACTATAAATATGATCAAAGCTTTGTGTTTTTTTTATACAGGCTCTGCTTTCCCTTCTCAAGTCAGAACCATAGAGTCATAGAGTTGTACAGCACGGACACAGAACCTTCAGTCCAACTCGTCCATGCCAACCAGATATAGCAACCCAGTTTAGTCCCATCTGCAAATACCATATCCCTCAAACCCTTCCTATTCATATACCTATCCAGATGCCTTTTAAATATTGCAATTGCACCAGCCTCCACCACATCCTCTGGCAGCTCATTCCATAAACGTACCACGCTCTGCATGAAAAAGTTGCCCCTTAGGTCTCTTTTATATCTTTCTCCTCTCACCCTAAACCTATGCCCTCTAGTTCTGGACTCCCCCACCCCAGGGAAAAGACTTTGTCTATTTATCCTATCCATGCCCCTCCTGATTTTATACACCTCTATAAGGTACCCTTCAGCCTCCAACGCTCCAGGGAAAACAGCCCCAGCCCTATTCAAAAACAGAAAAGGACCTAATCTCCAAGCCTGTCTCTGCCAGCCCCTCCCAACATACCTCTTAAGAGGAACAGTCAAGAACCTCAGAGAATGTACCATCATGTTCATTCTGGTCTTCACCATTGCACAAAACTCCCCTCAGTGGACAATCTGTCTAGAGTAAATTCAAGATCACGTTCTGCTGAAGGTAGCTCTGACACTGTCTAAACTCGAGAGGAGGTAGAAATGGCCTGGGGCTCTGACATGACTGCTGGGGAATAAGCACCTTGCAGAGCCCAGTACAGATGATGAGCCTCTGGACTCAGACATTAATGAGCAGTCAGAGATACATAGTCAGGCAGGGGAAGATCTGGCAGAAGTGTCAGAGATCATGTCCAAAGCGGAGTCAAGAGAATTCATGTCTGTCCAGGTTTACTCTGTTGTTGTAGCTGAGGAAGGTGAGTGCATGGTTGCCTTCATGGAGCAGGTCATTGGCGCTGTATGGCAGAACAGTCAGTGTCTGTCAGGTAAAGGCAGGACCTTCAATCAATCACTTGAACCAGGGATATATTCATTCACTGGCTGGGTAAAAGAGGCCAAGAGACTTTGACTACCCTTCAAGTGCGCCATCTCCTCAAGGGGTGAGGAAGATGTCATTGTGCGCAAGCAAGGAGGAGAACCAACAGGCATGCACCTCAGGTTTATCATCTCAGGACACTCTTGAGGTGCCCTGCCACACCACTTCCCTGCTGCCAGAAACACAAGAATGTCTAAGTGAGGAGGTCGAACCTCTGCGCCCTATAGGCCTCAAACCAACTGAGAACCGCTACTAAATTCATCTGAGGCAAACCCAGTAGGCTTCCTCAGGCTTGTCTGTGGCTGGCAAGGTCATACAGAGACATGGCTGTCTGAAAAGTAAGAATAACCAACACTGAAGTCACTTTGAATGAACAAGTCTCAACCTTCTGTACAACCCAATATTTGACATAAATTATAATTTATATTGACAGTTCTACAGTCTCATTCAATTTATCAAGGTTACTGTTGATAGGTGTTCCAAAGAAGAGTCATACTGGCCTTGAAACATTAATTTTTTTCCATCTCTGAAGATGTTGTCAGACCTGCTGAGTTTCTTCAACACTTTCTGTTTTTATTTTTGACTATTTATGTTTTCTTTGTAGACTATCCAGAGGGACTCTGCTCACTGCACTCACTCCCATATGCATCAAATGGAACTCTGTAAAGATCACTGAAGCTGTTATTCCCTCCTACCCTCTTCAAGGAAAATAACTTCTGAAAAGCATGAACTTGGGCTTCGGGAATCAATTCATTACATCTCTGTAATAATGGATGCCGCTTGAAAACTGAAGTTTTAATCATCTAAGGGCAGCGCCCACATAATGCTACATAACCCCATTCTGATGCTCAGGTTAGAAAACTGAACAGGAGGTAATTGGTGCAAGGGGGAATGAATCCACTTGCACTTAATGGTGAACAAACCACCTTAATTTTTAGTTTTTGAAGTAAGCACTCCTTTGAGGGCCGGAACATCTCTGACTCATTATTGACTCATGGGTGTGATTGCCCACATATGCCTCAGACCTAGTAGCTAGCTGGTTTTCACAGACCTGTCTGCCTCAATGTAGTATGGCCCTGGCTTCTTCAGCACACTCGCCATTAGCATTGGCTCCCTCCGCACCTCTGGCAAACTGACCTTCTTCTAAACTCTCTCCCTGTCATTGATCTGGGCTAATCCTATCACAGGCTATCACAGTGAACAATTTTGGAGATGCTGTGGGTGAGCACTAGGCTCCTCCTGTTGATGCCTGGGCAGCACTGCAGCATGTTCGTTATCAGTGTGAGAGTTACACACTGGAGGCATTAGCCACACCACCTACAAGTCACCTGCGGATACTCACTGTCTCCTTCCTGCCCCATCTCTAGTAATGCCCCTGTGGGAAATCATAGAATCCCTACAGTGTGGAAGCAGGCTATTCAGCCCACCAAGTCCACACCAACCCTTCAAACAGCATCTCACCCAGACCCTATTCCTGTAACCCTGCATTTCCTTTGGCCAACCCATCTCTTGACATTAATGGCAATTTATGATGGCCAATTCACCAAATCTGCACATGTTTAGACTGGGAGGAAACCAAAGCACCTGGAGGAAACCCTTGCAGTCATGGGAGAATGTGAAAACTCCACACAGTCACCCAAGGCTGGAATCAAACCTGGGTCCCTGGCGCTGTGAGGCAGCAGTGCTAACCGCTGACACACGATGCTGCCCATGAAAAGTATGAGCTAGTGCTGAACATGGCTGAGATGCCACACCAAGTTAGCAATTTGCTCTGTCAGAATGTCAGATCATGACATTTAATGTACTGGTGACATCAGTTCAACATTAAGTGTTGATTATTAAGTGCTAATGTTCTCCCTTAGTTATCATAGAATCCCTACAGTATGGAAAGAGGCCATTTGGCCCAACAAGTTCACACAGAGCCTCTGAAGAGTAGCCCACACAGACCTATTCCCCTACATTTCTCCCTCACTAATGCACCTAACCTACACATCACTGAACACAATGGGCAATTTAGGATGGCCAATTTGCCTAATCTACACATCCTTGGATTGTGGGAGAAAACCCACGCAGACACGGGGAGAATGTGCAAAGTCCACGGACAATCGCCCAAAGGTGGGATCGAACCCAGGTTCCTGGCCCTGGGAGGCAGCAGTGCTAATCACTGAGCCACCATGCCACCCTCAGTTATGGGCTCTCTTCTCATGCAATGAGAAGTGGTAAACATTTAATAAGTGAATTAGGTGCCGAGGGTGGAGGGTCAACCTTTGAAGAGGGTGACTGTAAGTGGTTGCAGCGATGGGATATCAGACTGCCAGCGAGTGTATGTGTGGTGTGCTGAGGCTGAGGCTTGAGGAGGAAGCTAGAGAGAAGGTGTATTGGTCAGAGGAATGTGGCTCAGGTGGCAGCTCAGGATGTGAGGGGTAGAGAGCTGCCAGCTGAGTCACTCACCTTGCCAGACTTGATGATGTCGATGAACTTTTCCAGAAACAGATCAAGGTCCTCAACACCACTCATCTCTGGCTGCTCACAGCCTCACCAACCTGAAGCTGCACATGCTCAATGAGGCTGACTCGCCCCCCTCCTGCCATTATCCTGGCTTCTCCCTAGCCCCTTACTGCTTAAATCCAGGGATGGTTCTATGATTAGTAAAGCAGCCTTTACACGCCTTGCTGTTTTCTCCCTCAACCAGATGTTTTCCGCCAAACAGGATTCCCACTGCCAGGATTCCTTTTCAATACAGATCTTTAATTGCTGCATTGACTACGTCATCCCACTGGCCCTCCCTAATTGGTTAGGAAACCCACAGGTAAGTCCTGATTATTTTATTCAGATGAAGAATGTGTTACATAAATCAGGAGTTAGCTCCTGCCATTCTACCAGGCACAAAAGTGGTAAAACTCCACCAGTACTTTCTACTTTAATGATAACTCTTATTGTCAAACACTAAGCTCTAAATGCTGTTAAGTGCAAAATTCTACTCCTAACCAAAGTAAACCCAGTGGTGGATCTCTGAAACCCAGCCTCAGCAACAGCAATATTGGTGACATTTTCCGCATTGGGATACACAGCATTTTTCAGATCTCATTCTCTAACCATTCTTACCAGTCTTGTCTTCCGGTCGATACAACAGGCTCGATGGAAGCATTTCAAGTGTGACTTCTGAATACTCAGGCCAGATTTCAGTCAGCTGCTCCAGTTCAGGATGTTCATCCGTCCGAAAGGTAGAATTCGATTCATGCAGCAAGTTATCATCTTCATCTTTCTCTTCACCTGAAACACGAAGAAGTCACTGTTATAATACAGGAAAGACAGCTGCCAATTTGTGTCCAGGAAGATCATACAAATAGCAATTTGAGAATGAACCAGATAAATTGTTTCTTTAATTTAGTGATGGTGGTTGGGGGATAAATATTGGACATATTTACATACTAATGCCCTGTTCTTTTTCAAAAGTGCCATGGATCCTCTTGAGGAAAAAAATACAAAATATGTTTACCATTTCTTCTGAACAAAGGCACATCCAGCAGAATGGCACCTCTTCAGTACTATACTAGAGTAGTTTTAAGCCCAAGGTTTTTTTTAATCAATTGAACCACAGTTAGTATCTTTTGGCGGTTAATGGGAAATTATATTCAGGTCAGGTGTATATATCCCATTACATCATCTCCCTCTTTCTTCACCTTCTGAATGTATTTGTGCTAAAATGGTCCAAAGACTATAATGTTGCAAATGTGCAGATAGGTTTTTAAATATATGATTTAATTTGTCTCCTGGCAAGGCTGGTTTGAAAACTTGCTGCTATGCACAGAAATCGAGATGACTTAATTGACATAATGTTGAGATCTACCTAATATTTTCTGACAGATTAAATGGAACAAGAAAAACATCTCTTGAACATTTTAAGTGAAGGACACTTTGCTACAGAAAACGTACTGGATACAATAGCAACAACACCTCAAAGGAGCAGGAAGATCGGGTGGAACCGTACTGTCTGAACCAGAAATAAGTCACATGCCTCGTGTGTGTGTGAAAAAAGAAAATTACATTTTTGATCTGCCTGAAGAGCAACAACATATTGCTCTCTTTCTTCACAACTTCTCTCAGCAAAGAGAGTGAGCTTAGAACTCACCAGATGTTACCTTTGCCACTGAAAGCAACAAATGCTCGAGATCACAAAGGGTCACCCAGCATCCATGGAGAGACAGAGCAAGGTAATGTTTTGAGTCTACGTAACTCTTCGCTTCAGCTCTGATGAAAAGTCATCAAGACTCAAAATGTTAGCTTGTTCTCTCTCCACAGATGCTGTCTGACCCACTGTGATCTCCAGCATCTGTTGATTTCAGTACAAATTCCAGCATCTGCAGTAAACTGCTCCTACATTGTCTTTGTCACTCCTGGGAGATTCTTGAAGAGAATTCACTGTATTCTACTACAGCCTCGGGAGCAAAGGGGATTCAGCCAGCTATGATTGTTCAAGGAAGACATTGCAATACCAGCAGCTTGTGTGTACAGAATAGCTTCAGAATCAGAATGCCATTTGTAATAATCTGTGACTTATCCATTTTCGTGTGCTTAAATATTATTTGGCCAAAGTTTTTTAAAATTAATATCCTGCAGAAGTTTCTCTTTTTTACTCCACAAACATGTGTATGTGTGAGACTGTATAAATGTGTGTGTGTTTGTGACTGTGTGTGTTTGTGACTGTGTGAGAGAGACAGACAGACAGACAGACAGACTTTGTGTGTGTGGGAGAGAGAGAGACTGAGTTTGTGTGTGAGATTGTGTAAGTGTGTGTGTGTTAGTTTTTTTAAGGAGTAGCTATATAAATTTGTATAACCTGTATTGCTTGTTGCTTGTTTGCTTCATAGTTTGACTAAGTTTACTTTTAGTAATACTTGTTGGTCAAAGAAATTTGACTGACTTGTTCTTCATACTGGATCTGACTAGTCTAAGCTGAAAATGTGTTGCTGGAAAAGCGCAGCAGGTCAGGCAGCATCCAAGGAGCAGGAGAATCGACGTTTCGGGCATGAGCCCTTCTTCAGAAATGCCTGAAGAAGGGCTCATGCCCGAAATGTCGATTCTCCTGCTCCTTGGATGCTGCCTGACCTGCTGCGCTTTTCCAGCAACACATTTTCAGCTCTGATCTCCAGCATCTGCAGTCCTCACTTTCTCCTGACATAGTCTAAGACCTACATAATTGGCCATATCAATCATGGGACTAAAAACTGGGACTAACAATATGTCATTTTTGATTTTGATTAACTTGCTCTATAATCAAATTGCAGAAACTTTCAATTATGTAAAGCTCAATAATTTTACAGAAAACCAATTCGTTGACTTTTTTATTATTTCAAAATGAAAATGGATGGACTTTTGAGCACTAACTCCATTTCTCTTTTGGAGATGGTCGATTGGTGCACAAGATGTGAGTCTCAATGGATAAGCCAGCATTTATTGCCCATCCCTAATTGCCCTTGTGAAAGCGCCATCTTGAACCATTGCAGTTACTGTGACATAGGTATTTGCATTAGGGAGAGATGTCCAGAGTTTAGGCACAGCAGCAGTGTAGGACATATATATCTTATATATATGAGAAAACTGTGACCCAGAGAAGAACTTGCATGTGGTGTTGTTTGCATGTCCTCACTATCTGAGTTCTTCAAGGTGTCATACAAAGAAGTGACAAAACAACAGCGAGTATTCAGATTAATGGTACTTTTGGGAAAGACAGAAGTATACAGCATCAAACTATTGCTTTTTCTGAAGGCCTGTCGGTAAGTATGCTGTAAAGCAGGTTTTGGGTCATATTGGCATGATTGTCAGCAGAAATTCACATAAAACATTATAAAGTGATACAAACATTTGTTAAAGTGTTATAATATGCATACCACGAAATAGCTTTCCAATAACTTCCAGTATTATATTCCTAAAATGATTTGAAAGAACCTAGCTCTAAGTTAGTGTTTGCACTCCCGCTTCAAGGTTAGAAAGTCATATGTTCAATTTATATTACAACAGCCTGGACACAAAATCCAGGTTGACAGAAAGATTAGGATTACTTCTGTATTACTCTCTGACAAAGAGAAGTGGTTATTAAAATTTGAAAGAAAGTTGAGTCTTAATACTAAAATGGAAAATATATAGATTTTAGTTTCTTTTAAGACTGTATCTGCTGACACTAGCACAAAAGACTGTGCGCTGTTAAAACTGTGCATTCACAGTTAAACAGAATGCAGCCTTAAATAATGGTGGGGTCTGAGTGTTGTGACCATGGATAAGGTTGGGGAGGGTGGGGGG
>NC_057733.1:20757433-20776247 GCF_004010195.1 Chiloscyllium plagiosum
TTGGGGGGGGTGGGGGGGGGGGGGGGTAGGAACAAGGTATTTAGTCGTGAATGGGATCTGAAGAAGCGGTCATGAATAAGGTGGAAATGGGAAATGCAGCCATGAATGGGAGGGGCTGTGCAACCATGAGCAGGGAGGTAGAGGGGGTGTTCAGGGTCTGTGGCTGTGAATAGAGGTAGGGTTGAGAAGTGTGACCACAAACGAGAGGTGGAAGAGGGTTGGAAAACAGGGATTCAGCTGTGAATAAGACCTCAAAGAATGCAGCCAGGAATGAGGAGGGGGTGGTACTGCCATAAATGAGGAGGTGGGAGAGTTGGCGGATGTGTCTGTGAATGGAAAGGGGTGAGGGGGCACAGGGCATTCACCCACGAAGGCAGAGAGACAGAGAGAGAGAGAGAGAGAGAAAGAGAGAGGAGGTCTAGGGATACAGAAGCAAGAATAGCTTCATGAAGAGGAAAGTGGCCCACAACGGCAGAAGAGTGACAGTGTCATAGAGTCATACAGCACAAAACAGATCCTTCACTTCAACCAGTCCATACCAACTATAATCCCAAACTAAACTAGTCCCACCTTCCTGAACCTGGCTCATATCCCTCCAAACATGTCTTATTCATGTACCTATCCAATTGTCTTTTAAATATTGAAACTGTACCCACATCCATCATTTCCACTGGAAGTTCATTCTATATACGAACCATTTTCTGTTCCTCATGTATTTTTAAAATCTTTCTCCTCTCACCTTAAAAATATGTCCCCTAGTCTTCAAATTACCAACCTGAGGGAAAAGACACCTGCCATTCACCTTATCTATACTCTTCGTGATTTTATAAACATCTATAAGGTCACCTCTCAACCTCCCACACTCCAGTCAAAAAAGTCCTAGCTCATCCAGCCTCTCCTTTTAACTGAAACCCTCCATTCTCCGCAACATCTTGGTAAATCTTTTATGAACTCTGTCCAACTTAATAATATCCTTTCTATAGCAGGGTGAACAGAACTGGACGCAATGCTCCAGAAGAGGACTGTTGTTGTTAGCAGTCTCCAGGCAGTCAGGCTGGGGAGAACTCCTGAGATGTTTAGAAAACAATAAGAAGAAGGTTCCAGAAGCAGAAGACTGTGGGGTGTTATAGATGAAGACAACTTACAATGCGGATGAAGACACAAGTTTAAGGAACGAATGTTAAATTCTAAGAGAGCTAGAGTTTTAAAGATCTTGAGAGAGATGTTGACTGAAGAAAATAGCATCTAGTGAATGTACAGGAATTAGTTCAAAAGAGATTGATTACAGCTAGGCTAGCTGAGCAAGAAGATTTAAAGTGGAGATAGGAATGTCTTTTCAGTAAAGTTTGAGCATCTATAAAGCATAGCTTGCTTAATAGGAATGAATGTTTCTTACTGACATTTGTACTGTAATTCTTCCAATAATTCTAGTTTACTGTCATATGAATTGTGTTTTCTGTTGTGTAACAAACCTTTCTGTTATTTTGTTAATAGTAGATTAACAGACTCTTGTGAATATAGTTTAATGATTCACCTCACACTGAACAAAAAGAACAAAACTTATATTCTACCAAGTCCAGTTTTACTGGAGGACCTGACTTGTCCAGCTGGTTTCTAACAATACAGAAAAAGAATATGGTTATTAGAAATGATGGTCATCTGTAGAAAGTAGTTCTATATTCAAGAAAGATAGATTAAATGTACATAGATGATTAGATTCAATATTATTGCAACTCTCTTTCCACTCTCATACTAATAAAGCCTTAAGGTCACATTTCCTTTGAAATTTAGTCACTCCTTAGAATGTTGCAAATGTTTAAAATGATTGGTACACTGTTCACTCTTCAGCAACTTAAGCATGATTTGCTCAAAGTCTAGATTAATTTTCTAGTTCCCTTATGCAACTGATTATAAATTTAAATCTAATGATTTGTAGTTTTCTAAAGATAGAAATCTGAAAACATAAGAGAATAGATCTAATACAGCATTATCTCAAACATGCCTGGAAAGTAATTACCAAGTAATCATTACCCTAAAACATATCTCATTACTTCACTGAGAGGATCAGAATATCTCATTATGTTCAGCAAAATGGCAATCTTCTCCCATCTTCCCTAACAGTATTAATCTTATTGCTGAATTTCATTTTACAGCAGATGCTTTATTCCCATATGCTACTTGCTTCTAGTCAGTGTTTGAAATGTACATACTTATAATTGTATTAATGGATAGATTTGAAAATGGAATACAAAAAATGTATACATATAATGAGACTTCATCACCTTTTCTGAATGCTATAGAAAGATTCTGCACTTGCAAAACTCTAAACAGTGCCAAGCATTGCAATTAAATAACATTTGTTTAATAACATTGAGTGTGTGAAGAATTGCACTGACAGCAGACATAGGATTGTCAGTCTGGATTGTAGTAGAGTGTCATTGTACAGATTGGAATCTTTATATATTAATACACAGGCTCTGTTCTTTGCCGAGTGAAAGAACATAGCCACTCTGCCTGCCTCAACTCAATAATGTAGGTAGGAGATTGAAATAACTGCACAGAGGCCAGTATCCCATCAAGAGGTCACTCCTTATTTATATGTGCACAGTATACTAGCCGTGGCCAGCCAGCTCGGAGTCAGTCCATGAACTGAAGAGAGTCTGAATCGTCTGTTTATATCTGTCAGCCAGGGCTTCCTGATTAGTCCAAGTTAACAACCCCACTCAAGGATCTCACAGTCAACAAGGTCTACTTGGTTCAAATCACTACATAAATACTCTCCGGTTCATTGGCCTGTACAATACTTTGACCAATCACAGTCAATCTGATTGGTTTAAAATTTGAAGAAAGCTTGACAATTAACTGGCAGTCATCATCTAAATGATGTATTCTCCATGGCAACACCTCCAACAACCAGAGTCCTCTTGCCACAGTACAAATGTTGTTTTCCCTTTACATTGGTATTTCTTCCAAATTGTCTTGATGAGTGTAAAATGAAAAACTTCCACAAAAAGTGATTAATTTTCAGAAATGTTCTATATGTAATTAACAAAGGCAAATGTATTTCCAAGTACAAACGCCATTACTCCCCATTTTTGCAAGCATTCCATAAAGTTCACAAAGAATTGAACTGAATGATCGACTCTGAGGGATAAATCTAATCTAATGGTCCATAAAACATTGTTAATGGACATTGCCACAGTCTAACAGTTTACATCCTGTGGGGATTACACTGACTCTATAATACTTATTAAAATAATGTGCTGACTTTCAAACTTGTCAACATGTAAGACTGTAATATAATATATTATAAAGAGCCTATATTTCAAAATCCAGAGCCAGCTAGCCAAAGGAAAACAGTGTTATCCTTGCAAAACTTGTTTTATTATGGATACAGTAACTGATGTAGCATGCAAAAATCTGATGGTTAAAGGACAAAAATGTGATGATTGTATAAACTCCCAAGTCCAATGTAACCACATTTGAAAACCGATACTGCAACAGATTGTATCTCTTTTTAGTAAAATTGCTAGGTTTGCATTCAAGTTATCTAAAAATGAAATCTCAATTGAGACCCAGTGAGGGTTAAGAATAATGCAAGTTATTTTGATTCGGGGACAGTGTCTCAATATAGTTGTATTCACATTTTATTTAATTAACAAGTAAAATTACACATAAAATTCTATTAATTATACAAAAATAGTCACTCTAGACAACATACTCATTTATTTGGTGTTCTATAACAGATTATGCAATAATTCTACAAGTTCTTGTACTATACTTTCACTTGATCATTGTATAAGGAATTGGTTCTGAAATGATTAATGCTTCAACCATTTTGGTGATTTCATAAGGACTTGAGTGAGGAAAAGCTACAACAACTCTGAAAGGAGACAAAACAGACCTGAAACAAAACATCGTAGTCTCCTCATAGTCTTTGCAATAATGCCTAGCTTACCAATATAACTCATATTCAATTGCTATCATACAATAAACTACATCTTGCTGAAGACAAGAGGCTTTCCTCATTAGACCATCTAGTGATTTCCCTCTACCACACTTGACAAAGTAGCCTCTGAAAGAGGATAGCGGCAGTAGTAAATCTACCTTATGACTAAAATTCCAGCTAAGCTGGTTGTCATTGACTATCGATGACTACATCAATGGATTCCCATTTTCTAACATTTAATCTCAACAAGTGTACTCTACATCACTCAACAAAGAGCAAATGTGAATAAAAACCAAATATCATGATTGTCAAAAAGCTGTAGCTCAAAAATTGGCAGTCAACAACTGGCACAAATAAAATATAGAAAGCAGCAAAGTTAAAAGGTTTTCAATTTCTAATTTTCTACAAGCTTGATGCCAAAAGATTATATAAAAGCAAAACTGAAAGTTGCAAATAAATGATTTTTTTGTAATATCCATGGTTAAACTTTAGCTCACATCTACACAATAGTAGGTCAGCCATAGGATGTTCATGGTGACTCAGATGATATTTTGTTTTAAAATGCCAGGAATTTTCATAGCATGATAGCATTTGGGATCATCTAAAATACTGAAATCTTTCTGGTCTGGATTAAAGATAAACTCAGGACCATCAGAAGTTAACCATTTATTTAGTCAGGAAATACTGGAGCTTTGAAGCATTCTGCACTTTAAGATGGCAATCCATCTGTACCAGTGAGCAATTCCCAGCATGAGACATCTGTGCTTGTTCAACAGCAACTTACAAAATTATCTTCCTATTTGTTTTAATGGAAGCAAACAAAAAACATTAATGTACCATCTCCAAAAATATCAAGTGAATTCACATTTCTTCCCATTTATACACATCAGAAGACAGCCAGATGTGAATTAACATGTTTATTGTCCTGGAATCTTCAGCCGTGTATTTGCTCAGAAGGAATAAAATCCTTGCCAATAATTAGGCAAACTTGTCAAAGGATCTGGAAGAGGAGTATCAGAATCCTGTCTTGGTCACATTATTTGACAAAGGTATAACTAAGTAAATATTTCAATAATCCCAGTTGTTTGAGTTCTGGTGGAAACAATCCAAAGGCAAGGTAACAATTAGTAAAGTTGATCTCTTTACAGGATTCTTACATATTGCCTACAAAAGCCCTTCAGAAAAAAAGTTCAGATATTGTTCCAATTGATTCTAAACATTGACTCTGCTTTCTCCCCACACTTGCTATAGGACCTGTTGAGTTTCTCAAGCAATTTCTGTTTTTGTCCCAGCTGCTGTTCTGTAAAGGAAATCTTCCATAATTTCCTAACTTACAGAGAACATACATAAATGATATTGTCCTAACAATTTGTTTCATGTTCGTTTTGTATTACGATAGAGAATAGTAAAATGAATGAGATTAGTTCTGGTAAAAGGTCATCTACCTGAAATGTGTCTCTGTTTCTCTTCATTGAGATTACCTGACTGCTGATTTTTTTTGTTGTTTTTTTTTCAGATTTCCAACAATTACAGTGTTTTGCTTTTGTAAAGGACTGATAACCTATAATTTTTTTTTAATTCATCATTTTATCACAACTGTGGAGTACCTTGCCATTTGTGGTATTCAGTTTATTACAGAATAATATTTAATAAATTGACCTAATAATCCACTCTAAACAATCTATTCACCAACTATAACGGATTAAATTATAATCAGAAGTCTTCTGTTGTGTGTCAAGGTATATTAACAAAGTGAGATTTGGGGATATGTAAAACTTCTTGAATTATTAGCTACTTGCATTGTTTTAAGATGTTGAGACTTTATTGTTGTGAATGTAATCATTGCACCAAACCTCTATAGACACATATTTAAATTTCCAATGTCAGAATGTGATTAATATTGGAATGACAGAATGCGCTAAGATTGATTGGAGCTATTAATAAAGAAACATGTATTGATACAGACAGAAAAATAAAACCTGGAATTAACAGGTAAACATATGAAGCAAAACACATAAATTTGTTTATGTGGAGATTTTTTTTGTATTTCACTTTACATAGAAATGATGACACAATAGAAGATCATTGGGTCCAACGATCTTTGACTGAAACCATCTACTTAAATCCCATTTCTCTGCGCATTTCCTGTGTTTGTAAAAAATACTTTTGTCCCTCTCAAATATTTAATCAATGCCCTTTTAAATTATGTTATTGCTTCAGCTCTGCTATGTTTGTGTAGTAAAGGAGTTGATGTTTTAATAAACCTCTGATCTTCAAATTTATTATTTCAATATTTTTGATAATCCTGAATGTTAGGCTCTATTGCTACTAATTGCCAATCAATGAAAACTATAATTCACCAGTTACGTTCTCAAAATATTTTATTGTTTTGAAAGGCTGTGAATTCAAATGTCTCCCTCTCCTCCTTCATCTTCTCTGTTCCAGCATTCTTTTAGTTCCAATTTCTTCTTAATAATCAGGATACTGCAAACAATCCCGCAAGTATGACCCATATCAGACCCTCTTATGTGACCATGGGATAAACAGGAATAAAATGGGAACTGCAAATAACCATAGTCAACAGCAATAAGGAGGAAGTACAGAAACAAAAGGCACAGAACCAAGGTTAAAAGAAGCCCAAGTTCTGCAGGGTTACCAGTTCAACCGGTAAAAAGCCAAAACAAATGTTTTTTCTTTCAAAACTACATGCTATTCTGCCTTTTTTATGTTAAATACTGTAGATGCTGGAAATCTGAAATGAAAACAGAAAATGCTGCAAATACCCATAAGATCTTGGACACCATCCCTGATCTCTTTGGTTAATTTAACCTTGGGGTGGCACAGTGATGAGCACTTCTGCCTCACAGCACCAGTGTCCTGGGTTCAATTCCACTCTTGGGTGATTGGCTATGTGGAGTTTATGTGGCCTCCTTCCATATGCATGCTTCAGTTTCCCCCTACACTCCAAAGATATGCAGGCCAGACGGATTATATGGATGGGGTGGGTCACCAATCAGGGATCAGTGAGGTCTTGATGGGCCAGATGCCTGCTTCTGCAATCTATAGGGATTCTATTCTAATTTTCTAACATACCTGTTCAGAGATGTTACTACATACTTGTGGAGCAGGTGGAACTTGAACCTGGTGTTTCTTGGTCCAGGGTAGGGACAGTATTACTAAGCCACAGGAAGATCCCCATTCTTTCCCTGCTAGCACTGTGGATTTACAGGTATCTACTGCACATGGTTCGAGGAGATTGCTCAGCACCACCTTCTGCACAGCAGTAGAGACATGTAAGAAATGCTGGTCTTGCCAGTGTTAGCCACATCTCAGGTAAGAGTGAGACATCAGGAGAGTGTGTGACCTGGGAGATCATTGACTTGAAACATTCACCTTTGTTTCTCTTTCCACAGATGCCCGCCAGATGTCCCGAGCACTTCCAGCATTTTTGTGTTTTTAAAATAGTCCATTTTGGATTGTGTTGTACCACAGCTCAGAATCAACAGTGCATTGTCACTGAGTTGATGACTGAGCTGGTGCCCTGCGTCTGGCTGGCTTTGGGAAGCGATGTGGAGATTGTGCTAGGGTACATTTCAATGAGTTTGGCGGGATTCATAGCTGGATACTTCTCATACCTTTCCATTCAAAGAATTCAGGAGTGCTCCTGCCGATTATAAGTGTTCGGATCAGATTCCCAATGTGATGTAGATGCTTGATATCGCACAGCTGGAATAAGCCCAGCAGGTAGTTTGTTTTGGTCCAACGCTTGGAGCCAGTAAACCACTCCCAGGCGCTGGTCACATAGTTGTGCAAATCCAGCTTGTTCAGGGAGCGGTCTGAGCTCAGGGTGCTGAAGTCCTCGGGCAGGCTGGGGTTAGCAGACGAGCGGGAGTGGGTGAAGTCTTTGCTGAGGGTGGGCTGCAGGAGCCTGTTGAGCTGCAGCAGGAGATCCAGGCTGTCAACCCTGCGGACCAGCCCGATGAGGAACTGCTGCTTGGTGATGTCCCCAGCTCGCAGGAACCACTGCTTGGTGGAGGCTAGCCTGCGCTGCAGCGTGCAGGTATAGCAGGAGCCGCAGCGAGGGGCCGAACAGTCGGTCCGGCAGGTCAGCGTGGATGGGGCGTGAAAGTTGAACTCAGTCATTTTACCCGCTGCGTCCAGATCATGCATTTTCTCACTCAGAGTTGCTCAGAAAGTCTTCCAGTTAAGGTTGGCTCCTTGCTCGAGTGTTTGTTTTGTTTTGTCTTGCCTCGGCTCGATCCTTCTCTCCAGTGTATCTCTCCCGGTTGCCAGGCAGCAGGGACTCTGCCACGTAAACTCAGAGGCTTCCTGAGCAGAGCTCAGTCTATGTGACTGGCGTCACTATCATTGGAATCAGAGAGAACTGACAGCACAGAGGGTATCCCACTGACTCTGGACAATCCCTAAAGGGCTTGGTCACGGAATATACTGAAAGTCACCTCCTCTGACTGGGCAGCCTGAAACTCGGGGTCCGACCCAGTTTCCAAGTGGACCATAGAGAGAGCTATCGGTTTTACATGGTGAGGGATCTGGAGGAATGGAGAGAGAGAGTGGTGATGATTTGAAATTGACTGCCTAGTAGGGCAGTGGAAGCAGAGACAATGAATGGTTTCTAAAGGACATTGGCTGGACAGTTGAGGGAACTATAACCTCAGGGGATGGAACAGGGGACGAGGACCGACTGGTGCTCTGCTCTTTTACATAAGAGATTATTCAGGTTTGATTACACACAAAAACAAATCAAACCAAGGACAGAAATCCAAAGGATTAGAAATGAAATTTGTCAAAATCAAATCAAAATAACATTCTCCAGGATAACGATGCACCCCAACCCCGATGATACCCTCCCGGGTCTCTAAGAATGTCTGGACACTGCTGCTCCATCTCAGATATAGCCACGTAAGGGGGGCAGACAGTTGGGTATTACAGAAGCATACAGTGCAGAAGAGGTCTTTTGGCCCATCATGTCAAAAATATACTACTACCTACACCAGTCCCATACTCCCATACTGGGCCCATAGCCTTGAATGTTATGCTGCCAGTGTTATGGCATGGTACTACTAACCTCCAGCTCATGGCCTGCACTCAGAACCCTTCTTGGATACTCTGGATTGGGTTGGCCTTTTCAGAGTTAGCATGGACTCGGTAGATCAAATGGCCATCTTCTGTGCTGTAATCATTCCATTCCTGAGTTGAGGAATATTGTGGAGTAAGTGAGGACTGCAGATCCGAGGAGCAGGAGAATTGACGTTTCGGGCATAAGCCCTTATTCAGGAATTCCTGAAGAAGGGCTAATGCCCGAAACGTTGATTCTCCTGCTCCTCAGATGCTGCCTGGCCTGCTGTGTTTTTCCAGCACCACATTTTTCAACTTGAGGAATATTGTCTTTGCCTCAAGTATTGCAAATCCAGGGAGCTGTAGATGCCCAGTTGTTGAGTACGTACAAGGTCAAGGTTGATCTAAACATATCAATTAGGAGCAGAACTAGGCCATTCAGGCCCTCAAAGTTTCGCTGCCATTTAATAAGATCATGATGATCTGGTCACTCCACGTTCCCTACTACCCCCGATAAACCTTTCACTCCCTTGCTTAAAATGAATCCATCTCCCTCTGATTAACAACGTTCTAACATTCTGCTTCTGCCATCTATTCAGAAAGTGGGTTTCAAAGACTCAAAACAATCTGTGAGAAAAAAAATTACATCATCACTGTTTTAAATGAACAATGCCTTATTCTGAAGCAGAGACCATTGGAAGCATCATTTCTACATCCATTCTATCAAGCTCCCTCAGGATCTTAAATGTTTCAATCAAGTCATCGCTTATTTTTCTGTCTCCAATGAATTCAAACCTAGCCTGTCCAACTGATCCTTCTATGCCAACCAATACATTCTCAGTCTTTTTTTTAGGTTAGATTAGATTACTTGCAGTGTGGAAACAGGCCCTTCAGCCCAACAAGTCCACACCGACCCGCTGAAACGCAACCCATCCAGACCCATTCCCCTACATTTACCCCTTCACCTAACACTACAGGCAATTTAGCATGGCCAATTCACCTAACCTGCACATTTTTGGACTGTGGGAGGAAACCGGAGCTCCCAGAGGAAACCCACGCAGACACAGGGAGAATGTGCAAACTCCACACAGTCAGTTGACTGAGGCAGGAATTGAACACGGGTCTCTGGCGCTGTGAGGCAACAGTACTAACCACTGTGCCACCGTGCCACCCCAGTCTTAATCTGGTAAACCTTTTATGAACTACTTCCAATATATTTACATCCTTTCTAAATAAGGAGACCAACACTGTACAAGATACTTTAGATGTTGTTTCACCAATGTCCTCTATAATTGAAGCATTACCTCCCTAATTTTGTATTAAATTCCCATCACAACAAACAGTAATATTCTATGAGCTTTCCTAATTACTTTCTGTATCTGCATAGTAATCATTTGTGAGTCATTCAATAGAGTTTGCATTGAATGGTCAGGCCCTAGGAAGTACAGATGATCAGAGGGACTTTGGTGTGCATCTCCACAAATCCTGAAGGCAGCAGAACAAGTGGATAAGTTGGTTAACAAAGCATGTATGATACCTTTACTAGACAAGGCATTGAAAACAAGAGCAGGGAGGCTATGCTGGAATTATATACAAAGTTAGTTGGGCCAGTTTTGTGTGCAGTTCTGAATACCACACTAAAGGAAGGATTTGATTGCACTGGAGAGCATATAGAACACAGAGCTTTGTAGCACAGTACAGACCCTTTGGCCCTCAATGCTGTGCCAACCTGTGGAACCAATCTGAAGCCCATCTAACCTACACTATTCCATTTTCATCCATATGTCTATTAAATGCCCATTTAAATGCCCTTAAAGTTGGTGAGTTTACTACTGCGGCAGGCAGGCCATTCCACGCCCCTACCACTCTCAGCAAAGAAATCACCTCTGACATTTGTTCTATATCTATCACCCCTCAATTTAAAACTATGTCTCCTTGTGCTAACCATCACCATCCAAAGAAAAAGGCTATCACTTTCCAGCCTATATTACTCTCTGATTATCTTAACTATCTCAATTAAGTCACCTCTCAACTTCCTTCTCTCTAACGAAAACAGCCTCAAGTCCCTCAGCATTTCCTCGTAAGACCTTCCTTCCATACCAGGTAACACCCCAGTAAATCTCCTCTGAACCCTTTCCAGAGCTTCCACATCCTTCCTATAATGCAGTGCCCAGAACTTTAAACAACAAAGAATGTAGAAAAGATTCACCAGAGTGTTTCCTAGGCTGGAGCTGGAGAATAGATCTGCTAGAGTCAAGAGTGTGGTGCTGGAAAAGCACAGCAGGTCAGGCTACATCCAAGGAGCAGGAGAATCGATGTTTAGGACATTAGTCCTCCAAACCTGATGAAGGACTTATGTTCGAAACATTGATTCTCCTGCTCCTCAGATGCTGTCTGACCTGCTGTGCTTTTCCAGCACCAGTCTTGACTCTGATCTCCAGCATCAGCTTCCAGTCCTCACTTTCTCCTAATAGAGCTGCTAGGGTTATTTTCTCTAGAACAGAGAATGCTGCAGGGCATCTGATTGAGGTGTACAAAGTTATGAGGGACATAAATACATAAAGTTATTAGAGAGAAACATTTTCTCTTAATAGACGGGTCAATATCCGGGAGCATAGTATAAGGTCAGGAGCAAGATGTTTAGAGGGGATTTGATGATTTTGTTTTCACCCAGAGGATATTTGGACATCACCGCCGAACAGGTTGGTCGAGACAGGAACCATCACAACATTTTAAAAGTATTTAGATTAACACTTGAAATGCAATAGCATTCAAGGCTACGGGACAGGTGCTGGAAAATTAGATTAGATAAATGCTTGGTGACCAGTATGCACATGATGGACCAAAGGGCTTTCTCCATTCTGTAATAAAGCTATGACTCTTTATGACTCTACACACAAGAATATTCAAACCCCTCTGAATCTCAAAGCCTTGCAGTTTCTCACAATTGAGATAAAATGTGTTTTTCTTCCAGCCAAAATGGACAGTTTTGCATTCTCACGCATTATGTTTTTTTGTCAGATCTTTGTACACTCACTTATCTATACAGAGTATTCCTGTGTAGCTTCCTTACATCCTCTTTGCAACTTACTTTCCTACCTATCTGTGTATTAATTGCAAACTTAGCAACCATTCCTTAGGTCCTATCTGTCAAGCCATTTGAATAATGATAAACATTTGAGGCACCAGCAATGATCCCTGTGTATATTGCTATGGGATACTAAGGCTTATGGAGATAGCTTGGCAAGTGAGAATTCAGGTGCAAGATTAGCCGTAATCTTGTAGAATAGGCTCAAAATATGTTTTTTCATACCAGAGCTTCATCACAGGCTCAGGGTCTACTCCTGCTCCTACATTCTATGTTTCTAGCAGCATAATAATCTTTTTATAATCTGCTTTTGTTTTGAAAACACATCTAATAAATATAATTCCAGTTACAGTGTAGAATTTGGGGCTCCTTAGAATTTTTTGCTCAGGTAAAATCTTTTAACACTGGACTCTGGGATTAAGTTTTTATACAAACACGCTAATCAGGAGCAAGAATAGGCCATTCTGCTCCTCAAATCCGTTCAATAAAATCATGATTATAAAGGCTGGTCTGATTACTTCACGTTCGCATCTACTCTCAACAAGGTTTCACTTACTTGTCAAGAAGCTGTCCATCTTTGCCTTAACAAATGTTCAAAAATTCTGCTTTCACTGCCTCTTGAGGATGATAGATCCAAAACAACCTGCTGTGAGAAAATATTTCTCCTTACGTAACCCAAACCACAGAGGTGAGAAAAAGTAATCGAGTCTGAATTTTAAAGTATAATTAGTTATAACCATTTTACTCTGTTTAAGGAGTATTCAGACATTGATAGTCCCAGGGTTTGGTACAAAGCTGTAACAGACATTTTTGTGTTTAAAAGAAACCAGTGTTAATTTTGTCATTTTCAACTTATTTTAGCAGCGACATGAACAAAAATTTTCTCCAGTTATCTGTTTGATAAATCCATTTCATAAACATTTTACGAGCCGAGGAACCTGGTCAACTGGGCCTTGTCCACAAATGTCAATGTCTCAGTAAAATCACTTCACGGGGTCAATGAAAACAATATAACTCCAGATAGAGGAAGGAAATTAAGCACGGTTACAAGTTTGTGCATTCAATTCACTGGCAAAGCTCATTATGGATCTCAAACCCCCAGCCTGAGTCTGCACCCCAGTCCTGACCATGTATCTCAAGCTAATGCTTCCAATAAACCTGTTGGACTATAACCTGGTGCTGTGTGATTTTTAACTTTGTCCACCCCAGTCCGACACCGGCACCTCCAAATCACTCCTTTGAACCGGTTGCTTGGACCCCAGTCGTCGTTCATTTATTGTCTCTGTGCATTTCCTTTCACCTATCTATGTTACAAAGCCTCTTGTACCCTCTTCATACATATCTTCGGAAACAGTCACCAGCCGGAGTGGAACCCTTGCGGCTCCTTTGTAGATAAAACCCGAAGCTACAAATGAAAGTTGTGAAACCATCTGCTATTGTTCACGTGCAGCATAGAAACAAAACACGGAATTGCTCTGGGGATTGCAGCGTTGTTTCCCCACAACCCAAGCTGAGTGGAGTTTGCCTAGTGACCTGCTGAGGGCGATCGATTCTGCCGATACCGCGGCCCCGGGAGCTGCTCGCCCCTGCACTGCCCGGGCTCCTGCGGGCCGCGAACTGGCACCAATCCCAGAGTCAAGTCGCTGCAATCTTCAAGCTCCCTCCTCTTCTCTGCTGCGAATGGGGGAGGTCTGCTTTACAAAAATTAAACAAAAAAATCTGCAATGCATGGGAGATCTTTTTTTAAAATATATAAAATAAAAGATTAAAAAAGAAGGGCGTTACCAAGCATGCACTCTAGGGACAAACACTTGTTCACAAAAATCAAGTGCGCCGCCCGGGAATCGAACCCGGGTCGCAAGAATGGGAATCTTGCATGATACCACTACACTAGCGGCGCTCTGTTTTACAGCACTTACACTAGACTTTATAACTGCACATAATCAGGGAGCGTCATTGCTGTTCAAAGGTTCTTTTATCAAACCATTCGTTTTCCTGCAGCTGGCTCCACCTCCTCAGTTCTGATGAAGGGTCGCTCCAAACGGAACGTTAACTCTTGATTCCTCTCCCCAGAGAGGCTGCCAATCATGCGGAGCTTTCTGTTTTGTTTCTGATTTACACCAATTCTTTCTTTTTTTCATTCCCAGGGCATTAAGAATGGGCACGGCCATTCTCAATTCAGCCAGAGCTATCATTTGTGACTTAATTTAGGTCCTCAAGAGAGGGACCAGGGCCTTGAGAATGCTGGAAATCTGTAACAAAAAACAGAAAGTTCTGGAAATGCGCATGAAAGATGTTCGCTCTGCTTTAGGGTCATGATTCGGAGATGCCGGTGTTAGACTGGGATGTATAAAGTTAAAAATCACACAACACCAGGTTATAGTCCAACAGGTTCCAATTAAACCTGTTGGACTATAACCTGGTGTTGTGTGATTTTTAACTTTATACTTTAGGGTGGGTGACAAAAATTAGGTTTTTCCAATATTTTATTATGGGTGACGTGTGTTTAATTCGACACAGGATAACCATGCTGTGCTGACAGCAGCAGCTTTACCACCCTCACCTCCCAACAACTTGTCCCACAATTTACTGAGCAGGGGACAGGAAGACTCCAGGAGGTACCTTGCATAGAATCCGCCTTATTGAACCCTGAGAAGTGGCCAATTAATGTGCATCATCCCACCCCCGCCGTATTTACTTGCAACAGTGGAATGGGTAATCCAGGAGTTTTAGACACGAACTATGGCATTGGTCAAGAAATAGGGGAAGTTACTGAAATGTACAAGATTCTTAGAGGAGTTCTCAAGCTAGATGTGGAAAGATTGTTTCCCCTTGTGGGAGACTCCAGGACCAGAGGGCATAACCTTAGAATCAAGAGATAAGGAGGAATGTCTTCTTTCTCATAGAGTTGTGAATCCGTGAAATGTTTACCACAAAAGGCTGTTGAGACTGAGCTGTTAAGTATATTCAAGGCTGAGATAATTTATAATCAGTAAGAGAATCAAGGGTTATAGGAAAAGGTGGGAAAGTGGAGTTAAGGATTATCAGCTCAGCCATAATATCATTGACTGTTGGAGCAGAGTCGATGGGCTGAATGGCCTCCTATTGTTTCTGTACTTTATGGCCCCTTGGACTTATGGGATGGCCTTTCTGATTCTCTGCTGCCCATCAGAGTCACTTACCCTCGCTTCCTCCAGGGTCTGCCAGCTAGGCCCCTCCATTGATCTGGACTCACCTTCAAGTCCAGCTCTGTAACCTCCTGGTGTTCACGGGTGGCCTGTAGTCATATAATGATAACCAGTCAAACCTAACCATCCCAGAGTCACGTAGCAGAGGTCAATCGGATTGGCCAGTAGCTCTCTAAGACAAGACCTCCTCCTCAGATGAGGACAGAAATGTCACCTTAAAGCTCTCTGCTCCCAGCTGAAAACCTGTGGCCATTTTTGTCTGGCAGAGGACTGACCAATAGGGGCAGTTGAGCAGGGAATATGATGCTCCTTGGAATTATAGTGCAGAAAGCACAGATAGAGTGCACAGCTCATTGTGTCTGTGCCAGCCCCTTAGGCAACTCACTTGGTTCCCAACACCAAAACCCCACCTTTATTCCTGAGTTTTGTATTTTTTTTCTGATTAGAGTGTCTTTTGATAAGTTTTTACCACAATCTCAGGTACTGCATTCCAGATCCTAACCACTAAAAGGTTGTTTATCATGTTTCCATTGTTTTTCGTCCATCACCTTAAAATAGTGTCATTTGAATTTTGATCCTGTCATCAATAGAAATAGTTTCTCTCTGATTACTCTGTTTGTCCCTCATAATTTTGAACATCACTCTCAAGTCTCTTCTTAATATGCTCTTTTCCAAGGAGAACTCCAAGAGGGACCTGTTGAACTGATCAGCGTGTTTTCACCTTGTAATTATGATATAATTTTGTGACCTAGCTGTTTCCATCAACCCCATCCTCAAATGTAATATTCATTGGACACCGCACTGGTGCATTCGACAAGGAAGAAAGCCCTGCTTTTATATAGTTCCTTTCTTTACCTCAGGATGATCCAAAGGTGCTTTATAGCCAATGAAATATTTTTCAAGTGTAGTCTTTGTTGTTAAGGTAAGAAAAATGGCAGCTAATTTTCAATCCTCCACTGACAGTAAGGTGGCAATAACTATTGTGACATTCATTAAGGGATACATATTGTTCACCTCTTCTGCTCTTTGAAATAAAGCTATGGAAGCTTTTTATGCCACCAGAGAGGATGGATGGAACCTCATTTTAACTTGAAAGACTTGTATTCAAATGTTTTGACTATGCATTTGACATTCAATTGTCTTTGTTGATTGTTGTTTCCAACTAGTATCAATGGTAGGTCTGTGGGTCTAAGACATTTCAATCGCAGCAGGGTTGGCGTCACCTCATACCATCAGCACTTGACTAGTCTGTATGCTAATACTTGTCTTCACCCAGAGGGTTTGCCGTTAACACATTTAACATGTGCATATACAATGTGTACATATATAGTGTATACATGTGTTTTTAATATTAAGTGAAAGGAATCTGACCTGAATCAACTCAACACAGCCCAAGGCAACTGCAGCCTGTCACATTGGATGAGCTACTGTGAAGTTATCAGCGAGATATTTCTTCTTTAATACTGTGAACTGCCTTGATTTGAGTCCCCTGGTTTAAAACCACAATGAGTTCTCAGGCTCAGGAAAACATGTGAGCTTTATGCTGCATTGATAATCCTTAGTAATCCTTGCTTTCTCATTGTCAGGGATTCCTTACATTCTTATCAACACCTCACTGGCAAAGCTGTGATTTCAATTTCTGCTCTTCAGACGAGCTTCATCAGCAAAAGGGCGGGAATTTGAAAAACTTGTCCCTGGGCTTTAGACACACAGAGGAGAAAGTAGGGACTGCAAATGATGGAGATCAGAGTTGAGAGTGTGGTGCTGGAAAAGCGCAGCAGGTCAGGCAGCATCCAAGGAGCAGGAGAATTGACGTTTCGGACATAAGTCTCATTCCTGATGAAGGGCTTATGCCCAAAACGTTGATTTTCCTGCTCCTCGGATGTCTCCTTACCTGCTGTGCTTTTCTAGCACCAAACTCTTCGACTTTAGACACATAGAGTAATGAGCACAGAAGCAGACCCTTCATTCCAACCAGTCTATGCTGAGCATAATCTAAAACTGAACTAATCCCACCTGTATGCACCTGATGTTCAGCAAGGTTTTACCACAGGCCTGGGACCCTTAATATTGGGCCAAAATGGGGATCCTGAGCTACATATGCCAGCAGTGAGACTGGTATAGCTATTTCACCAGTTGTGGCCTGCTGGTTCAATGCCAGTTAATGATGGGAGGCAGAACATTAATGCTGCTGGTCAAATCAGGAATTCTCAGAGGTCTTGAGCTTCAGCAACCCAAGTGGGAGAAGTGGGTCAGAATTCACCAGAGCATTTTAATATGGAAGTGCCCCAGGAGGGGTATAATTTAAATTAAAATCTTGCTGGGCAAAGCAGACAGACCTCTCTGGGTGGCCCAATAGGGCAACAGGGGTGACCTTTCCTTCTTGCCTTTCCTTTTGGAATTGCACCTTCTTACTCAAATGACCCTGCCCCCAAGCTGCCATAGTGAAGCACCTCCATGGAGCTAGTGACATCCCCATGTCACTCTGCAGCTGCCAACATGCCCCTCAATGAGGTCCATTTCCTGCAGGCTTCCAGTGTAACCCAAAGTCAATCCTGTAGCTGGGTAACCAGTTAACCTCTGTTTCTCTTCCACAGGCACTTCCAGGCCTGCTGAGTTTCTCCAGCACTTTCTCCATTTAATTTCCATTCTCCAGGCTCCATTGTATTTGGCTTTTATCAAATGATTGCTGGGTGTCAGAAATATAAGCACTGAAAATGTGTTGCTGGAAAAGCGCAGCAGGTCAGGCAGCATCCAAGGAGCAGGAGAATCGACGTTTCGGGCATGAGCCCTTCTTCAGGAACAGGGCAACAGGGGTGACCTTTCTGACTTCCTGTCAGAAATATAAACAAATATTGGAAATTCTACAGTAAGGCAATTGGCCTGAAACATTGGGCAGGATGGTAGGGTTAGCAGCCCTCCAGGGTGCACATTCCTGCCAATTCAGACTGTCTTACAGCCATTTAGCATTTGCTGGGGCAGGACTGGCTAAGGGCAAGACGTTTACACCCCTCAGTCTGAGGAAGAGATCCTTCCTTTGAGAGTTGCTGGCCAATCAGATAGCCTGCACCTCTGTGTTGCCAGAGAGAGGACAATAATGTTGTTGTGGTTCTGTTTGCCGAGCTGGGAATTTGTGTTGCAGACGTTTCATCCCCTGTCTAGGTGACATCTTCAGTGCTTGGGAGTCTCCTGTGAAGTTCTTCTGTGATGTTTCCTCCAGCATTTATAGTGATTTGTACCTGCCACTTCCGGTTGTCAATTCCAGCTGTCCGCTGCAGTGGCCGATATATTGGGTCCAGGTCAATGTGCTTATTGATAGAATCTGTGGATGAGTGCCATGCCTCTAGGAATTCCCTGGCTGTTCTCTGTTTGGCTTGTCCTATAATAGTAGTGTTATCCCAGTCGAACTCATGTTGCTTGTCATCTGAGTGTGTGGCTACTAAGGCTAGCTGGTCATGTCGTTTCGTGGCTAGTTGGTGTTCATGGATGCGGACCATTAGCTGTCTTCCTGTT
>NC_057733.1:20776697-20830154 GCF_004010195.1 Chiloscyllium plagiosum
GGTGCCGTTGATTTGTTCATATATTTGGTTGTTGAATGTGAAGCGTATTGTGAGGCACAGATCCAGTAGTTTGAGTACGCAGTCTTTGTTGAGGACAATAATTCTGAGTGGTCGCTGCTGGAAGTATAGGCAGTCCCAAAGAGGAGGAGCTGATAGAGGCTGAGTTGGAGGTTAAGTCTGAGTTATTGGAAAGATCTGACTGGAAGATCCCTGTGAGTGCAGTTAAGGGCATTGAGGGACAAGACGTTAGAGACCTGGAACAGTTAGAGTTAAAATGACTTTGCAGGGTGGTTTGTCTCTGATGGGCACATATGATGCCCAATATTGACACTTACTTGACACCAGCCTGCTTCTGTGCTGCCACTTAGCTTGGGCCTCCTCCAGCCCAAGGTAAAATCATAGAGAGAAATAGAGTTAACCTTTCAAGTCTTGATATGACTTTCATTTTAAACTAATTCATCATATCAGACTTGAAACTTAACTCTACTTTCTCTCCACAGCCAGTGCCAGACCTTCTGAGCTTCTCCAGCATAGTCTGCATTTGTTTCAGATTTCCAGCATCCACTGTGTTTTCATTTTATTCTCGGTAAAGTGGTGGTGAGGGTGGGACAAAGCAATAAGGTGCTCAATAATTAACCTGTTAAAGGCATCAAGAGGTATAAGGTCAGGCCCAACTCTTCCAATGCCCTTATTAAAATGGAAACAGGTTAGGGACAGGAACAAACACAGCATTTAATCAAACCCATTAGCAGGGGATCCATGAAATTCCAATCATTGACATTTCCTCTCTGCACAGATTCTGCCAGGCCTAAACAGCATTTCCAGCTCGTTTTGATTTCATACTATGGCTCTGTGAAGGCAGAGAGAAAAACACTGCTTCAGTTGGATCCGCAATTTGTCTGTAGGAAAAACATGCCTCATTTACCTTTCAGCACCTCTGTCTAATTCAGGGCTACTGCTGGCCTCATAACCATAGTGACACAAGAGACAAAAGGTCCAGTTTGGTTAGACCAACTGCAATCCCTTTAAGTGAAATGTGTAGAATTTACACTCAGGAATAATGTAGGTGACATTTTTATCACTGATAAACAAGGGAGATTTAACAGAATTAACGTAGGACCAGTTGAAAATCAGATTTGGAGACAAAGGAGACAAAGCTCCAAAGGTGAGAAAAGGTTTACTGAAACTTATTCATCAGATATTCAATGCTGACTGTGGTTAGGACAAAGTGAGGACTGCAGATGCTGGGGATTAGAGCTTAAAATGTGTTGCTGGAAAAGCGCAGCAGGTCAGGCAGCATCAAAGGAGAAGGAGAATCAACATTTTGGGCATATTCTCTTTCTCCTTTGATGCTGCCTGACCTGCTGCGCTTTTCCAGCAACACATTTTTAAGCTGTGGTTAGGACAGCATTGATTCCCCACCCTTAATTACCTGGAGAAGATGGTGTTGAGCTGCCTTCTTGAACCATTGCAGTCAATGGGGATTGGTACACACGCATATAACTGTTAGAAAGGGAGCTCCAGGATTTTAGTCAAACTGTATTCTGGAGGCTCCCAACTCCCAGTAGTCTGCTGAGTAGGTTATTCCCAACATTTATCACTCTGTGTGGACAGACTGTCTCTAATATCTGGTTTCAATTCACTCTGCATAACCTTCTACTACATTTCCCTTCTGTGTATATAGCTCCACCTGAGCATCGATGCTATTTCCCGTGACCATCTCTTGTCGCAGCAATCTCACCAGGCTGAATCTTATGCTTTTATTGGCTAAGGGTGAGTTTTTTGGAGGGATTCTCATCATGAGAGTTCTTGCCATATCTTACCAAGTGTGTCTTATTAGCTACTTATCCTTCCCCTATGATGGCATCAGATATACCCCTTAAAGATCAGCATTCCTTGCATCTGCACTATTTTTAAAAGTTCAGTCAGATAGCTCTTGGCCATTACCAGAAACATCATGGCACAGCAGGCATAGTGCATAGTACTTATTGGTATGGCTGACACTTTTTTGTGCATTGTACATCATTCTCTCACCTTGGTCGATGTTTAACCATCCGACCACACACTTTACAAAGAAGAACGAAGAACAAAGAAAATTTACAGCTCAGGAACAGGCCCTTCGGCCCTCCAAGCCTGAGCCGATCCAAATGTACTGTCTAAACCTGTCGGTCAATTCCTAAGCATCTGTATCCCTCTGCTCCCCACCTACTCATGCATTTGTCCAGACGCATTTTAAATGAATGTACCGTGCCTGCCTCTACCGCCTCTGCTGGCAACACGTTCCAAACGCCCACCACCCTCTGTGTGAAGTACTTACAGCGTGTATCCCCCTTAAACTTTCCACCTCTCACCTTGAAAGCATGACCTTTCGTTATTGAATCCTTCACCCTGGGGAAAAGCTTGTCTCTATCCACCCTGTCTATACCCTTCATGATTTTGTAAACCTCAATCTCTTTTTTTCTAGTGAAAATAAACCTAACCTACTCAACCTCTCTTCATAGCTAGCACCTTCCATACCAGGCAACATCCTCATAAACGTTCTCTACACCCTCTCCAGAGCGTCCACATCCTTTTGGTCATATGGCACCCAGAACTGTACATAGTATTCTAAATGCGGCTGAACCAATGTCTTGTACAATTTTAACATGACTTGCCAGCTCTTATACTCAATACCCCGTCTAATAAAGACAAGCATACTATATGCCTTCTTGACCACTCTATCCACCTGTGCAGGAACCTTCAGGGTACAATGGACCTGCACTCCCAGATCTCTCTGCCCATCAACTTTTCCCAAGGCTCTTCTATTCATTGTATATCTCGCTCTAGAATTAGACTTGCCTAAATGCATCACCTCACACTTGTCTGGATTTTGAAAGCCATCTGCCACTTTTCCGCCCAACTCTCCAGTCTATCTATACCCTCCTGTATTCTCTGACAGTTCCTTATGCTTTTTGCTACTCCACCAATCTTTGTGTCATCTGCAAACTTGCTGATCATACCAACAGTGCCCTCTTCTAGATCATTTATGTATATTGCAAACAACAGTGGCCCCAATACTGACCCCTGTGGAACACCACTGGTCACCTTTCTCCATTTCAAGAAACTCCCTTCAACTACTACTCTCTGTCTCCTGTTGCTCAACCAGTTCTTTATCCACCGAGCTAGAACACCCTGCATACCATGTGACTTCATTTTCTCCATTAGTCTACCATGGGGAACCTTATCAGATGCCTTACTAAAGTCCATGCATATGACATCAACAGCCCTTCCTTCATCTAACAACTTGGTCACTTCCTCGAAGAACTCTATCAAGTTGGTAAGGCACGATCTCCCCCACACAAAACCATGTTGCCCATCACCGATAAGCTCATTCCTTTCCAAATATAAATAGATCCTATCTCTCAGTACCCTCTCCAGCAACTTCCCCACGACCGACGTCAGGCTCACTGGTCTGTAGTTACCCAGAATATCCCTACTACCCTTCTTGTACAGGAGCAACCTTCAAGTCCTCTGGCACTTCACCTGTGTTTAAGGATGCTACGAAGGTATCTGTCAGTGCCCCAGCTATTTCCTCTCTCACCTCCCTCAGCAACCTGCAATAGATCCCATCCAGTCCTGGAGATTTGTCCACCTTAATAACCTCTAGCATATCCAACACACCTTTCCTACTTATGCCAACGTGATCCAGACTAATCAAACTTCTATCTCTAATCTCAACATTCATCTTGTTCCTCTCCTCAGTGAACACCGATGCAAAGTAATCATTCAGAATCTCACCCATTCTCTCAGGTTCGGCACACAGCCTTCCTTCATTATCTTTTAGTGGACCAATCCTTTCTCTAGTTATCCACTTGCTTCTTATATAAGAATAAAATGCTTTGGGTTTTCCTTAATTCTGCTTGCTAAAGCTATTTCATGACCCCTTTTAGCCCGCTTGATTCCTTAATAGAACATAGAGAACATAGAACAATACAGCACAGAACAGGCCCTTCGACCCACGATGTTGTGCCGAACATTTGTCCTAGCTTAAGCACCTATCCATGTACCTATCCAATTGCCGCTTAAAGGTCACCAATGATTCTGACTCCCACAGGCAGCGCATTCCATGCCCCCACCACTCTCTGGGTAAAGAACCTACTCCTGACATCCACCCTATACCTTCCACCCTTCACCTTAAATTTATGTCCCCTTGTAACACTCTGTTCTTCACCTTAAATTTATGTCCCCTTGTAACACTCTGTTGTACCCGGCGAAAAAGTCTCTGACTGTCTACTCTATCTATTCCCCTGATCATCTTATAAACCTCTATCAAGTCACCCCTCATCCTTCGCCGTTCCAATGAGTAAAAGGCCTAGCACTCTCAAACTATCCTCGTATGACCTATTCTCCATTCCAGGCAACATCCTGGTAACTCTTCTCTGCACCCTCTCCAAAGCTTCCACATCTTTCCTAAGGTGAGGCGACTAGAACTGCGCACAGTACTCCAAATGTGGCCTTACCAAGGTCCTGTACAGCTGCAACATCACCTCACGACTCTTGAATTCAATCCCTCTGCAATTCCTTGTTTAAGACTTGTCCTACTCTTCTGATACTCCTCCAGAGCCCGTTTTGTTCTTAGCTGCCGAGACCTTATGTACACTTCCCTTTTCCTCTTGGCTAGTTGTACAATTTCTCCTGTCATCCACGGTTCACGAATCTTGCCCTTCCTATCCTTTGCCTTTCATGGGACATGCCTATCCTGCACTGCCATTAACCTATCTTTGAAAGCCTCCCACATCACAAATGTGGACTTCTCTTCAAATAGCTGTGACCAAGCCACATTTACCAGCTCCTTCCTAATTTTGATATAATTGACCTTGGCCCAGTTTAGCACTCTTCCCTTAGGACCACTCTCTTCTTTATCTACGAGTATTGTAAAACTTACAGAATTGTGGTCACTGTTCCCAAAGAAATCCCCCACCGCAACTTCTACCACTTGTCCTGGCTCGTTCCCCAGTACCAGGTCCAATTGACATACTGCTCTAGAAAACTCTCCTGGACGCTTCGTACAAATTCTACTCCATCCAGACCTCTGTCGCTAAGTGTATCCCAGTCAATGTTGGGATCCCAGTCAAACTCTCCTATCACCACTACCCCATTGCGTCTACATCTCTTCATAATCTGTTTACCTATTTGTTCTTCTACCTCACGCTCGCTGTTGGGAGGTCTGTAATACAGCCCCAACAATATAACTGCACCCTTTGTATTTCTCAGCTCCACCCAAAATGCCTCACTACCCCAGAGGGCCATAGTGTCCTCCTTTAGCACAGCCATGATACCGTCCCTGACCAACAATGCAACTCCACCCCCTCTTTTACTTCCCTCCCTGTCCTGTCTGAAACGTCTATATCCTGGAACATTCAGTTGCCAATCACCATGCCCTTCCTTCAACCAAGTCTCTGTGATGGCAATAATGTCATACTCCCAGGCACCAATCCAAGCCCTAAGTTCATCTGCCTTACACACTGTACTCCTTTACCTGTCATTGAGTTATACAGCACATCCTTAGCTACATCCTGTCTCGTGATTAAAGTTACACAGTCCCCAGTGCCCAAGGACACCATTGTCTTGTTAGTATGGGAACACAGGCAAACAATCGGACAACTCTAAATATCAGTTTTTATTGACAGCCACCAAATGTGCATATAAATGAAAAAAAATGCTGCAGTTTGCCTCATAATGTAAATGAAATGTAGTCATCATGACCAACAATTAGTGTACAGTCCACAATGGCCTTCTGTACTCAGCTCACAGATATGGAGCTGGGTGCCTCTTGGGTCCTGTCTGCCCTGGAGACCTGACATAACTCAGCTCTGTCATCAACAAGGACAGCTTCCTCCAGCTCTGCATTCTCCTCACAACTGCTCCCTTTCCATGGCTCCCCAGCATCTACCATATCACTGTTATGCACTCCAGCTGTACAGAGCTCAGCACACATCAGGATGGTGCAGCACACTCTCTCTGGCTATACCGAGGGCCCTATCAGACCACACCATGTTACAAAACCTGATCTTCAGCAGCACAATCGTCTGCTCCAGCCCAGCCCTGTTCGCAGCCTGTGTACACCATGGTGAAGGTGCCACACCATCTGAGTGACAAAAATAATACATTAAAAAGGGAATGCCTGCTGCACTCTAACCTCCTCCTTATCCCAGACCCACATTAACCATGGAACCTGTCATTGCAGTCAGTACTGTCCATTGTCATATCTACATGACATGAGGCAGCAATGATCCCGTGGCCCATCAACACCCTTGGACTTTCCACAAGTGATGGGATGCTTTTGCCTGCATCCATCTCTTTTTTTAAGTCATTGTTGCTAACCTCTGCATCTCTGAGATGAACAATATTTGATTTGCAATTAGTAATACCATAGTGCAATCAACCTTTGACCAACATTTGAACCTCAAACACATTGACCCTGCTGGCATTGGATGAGGGCAAAGAAGTGACTACAAATGATCTGTTGTTGCAGTTTGCAACTACATGCTTCATGTTCTTGTTCCTTTCAATCCATGAGCGGAGTGCCTGTCCCTGCACACAATGTGCCCTTACTTGAGCCTTTCAATGCTGTTTGCTAACATGCTCTGTAAAGCAAGTCTGTGCTCCCTAAATGGTGTGCAAGTAGACTGGAGAAATGCCATGCTGGTCGGGAGAGTCTGACAAGTATTGGAGAGCAATATATGCCATAGATTATGCTCTGAGGTGCTGTTTGATGCTGACCAACATAGAGGCCATTTACAGCCAGCAGTTAGACATTGACTCCATTTTGAGATTTCTCAATGTCTAACTGGCTTCATGCATTTGATAGGAAGCTAAACATTATTAATGCAACATTAATAAGGAGTTTAACAAATTATAATCTCCCTGAACTGGCAACTTACCTCTGCCTAGCCAGAAACTCACCTCCCCACTTGATAAAAGTATAAAATATGCAGTGAGATGCTGCCAACATTGAAATGGGTTTCACTGGATATTTCATCTGATTCTGCTGCAAATCTCACCAAAACCCCATATCAGCCAGGCCCCTGACAAACCCCATTCTACATTTTTACCACTCTCTGCGAAAAGACCTTTCTCCTTAATTTACTAATCTTTCATGACTCATGAGCCTAATCACATGCATGTATTCAACAATTCCACATCCTAAGCCATTCAACATATTACAGACTTTATCTAAATTCTGTGTTGTACAAGAATATGAAAAATATGGCAGTTTTATACCAATTTATATGCTCACTGTTTTTTCCCAGGTTCACTCTCACATTCACTGTTTTTAATTCCAGTCTACTCTTACTGTTTTATCGCAAGTCCACACTCACTGTTTTATCCCAGATCCACATGCGCTGTTTTATCCCAGGTCCACATGTGCTGTTTTATCCCAGATCCATCTTCATTGTTTTATCCCAGAATCACACTTACTGTTTTACCCAAATCCTCTCTGCAAATCCTTTTAATAGAATACAAATATGAAATACCATCGGATCAGTGATGTGTAACAGCCTCACTGTTATCTTGGTAGTCTTTGATTTGTTTTTTTTTCTGGGCCTGTATCTCAGTGACGTACTTTCTCTGACATTTGCCTTCAGATGTTCAGTATTACTTTTTAACCTCTTTCTGAGTTTCCCACGGTTGGTCAATTCTATTTACATTTTACTTAAGTCACATATTATTTTGGTTGTGCTTAATAAACTTGCACTTTCATTAATGATTTGAGCATCGTCTTCATGCTTTGACTTATCACTTTTTGTTGTAGTCACTGTTCAGGTTAGATTTATTAACTAATCTTCTACACCCCATCTTTCTTAATTTCAATTGTTTCTCCTGCCTTTCATTCATGCTTTTTGGAGTGAGTACATGTAACATGGCAGGTGTTACCTTCCTCTAATTCATAGTGAGTGTTTTGTGCATCTGCTTCTGTAAATAACGTCATTATTAATAAAGTAATTCATCTTTCATTGCTTTAGGGTCAGGAGCTGGATGTGAGTTGAATAACTATTGCAGAATTCCTAGAACAAGTAAACCTGACAGAGGAGAGGGAGGTAAAGCCACTTACAGATGCTGACATTCAGGCCACGAATTTCAATAAGGCATAGGAACAGGCACAGAAATTGCATTGCAAGATTAACCTGGCCTGTTGTTTCTCAGTCATACAGCATGCAGACCTCATGCTGCCTCCTGATTTGAATGTTTGCCACATGCAACCAACATTAACATGCTATTGAGCGATTGCACCTGAGCACGGGTAAACCTCAGACAGCTGACACAAGAATATTGACTTGAAATGTTAAGTCTGTTTATCGCTCCAGATCTTGCTAGTCCTGCTGAGTGCTTCTAGCACTTTCTGCTTTTGTCCCAAATTTCCAGAATCTGTAGCACTTTGCATTTGGAGCACTCAAAGGGAGCCTGCATAATTTAAAGGGGAGATGCATTCTGGTGGGAACAGATGTTCGAACTGGCTGAAGGAATTGGTTAGAGTAAGAATACGGAATACGCCTACTGTTCTCACTCACTGCATAGTCCCCAGATAAAGTGTACTATCTTTAATGTGTGTAATTTGGTAAAGAAGTTTAGATGGCATCACAAATCTAACCTAAAGTTTATTAATATCAATATTGTATCCAATGCCTTGTGTTACATTTTAAACAAGTTGTTCTATCTTATTCAGATATAAAACTTATACTGTTTTACGAACATCAGTAGGAGAGTTGAGCAGCAATATTCCTACAAGTGGACACACCCATGGCTGGACTGAGTGTCTCACACCAATGATGTAATGTTGCTGAACTGTGTAAAATGTTAGTGACCAGACAAATAATTTGAATGTCACGGTCAAACATCTTCATTGTATTATATACAGCATTAAAATAAACAGAGGGCTCCAAGAGTTTTCAACCCAGCACTGGGCGTCTTAATCAACAAGATGCAGAGAAGTCGAGATGTCATCTGCCGTCAATAGGCCACCAAGCCCTTCAGACAAACTCTCAGAAGGCAGACAGCTGTGGCAGCAGTTAATGCCAGGAGCTTCTAATGCTTTCTTTTTTTGTTGTGTGCAACCTATTCATAGAATCCCTGTTGTGCGGTAAGAAGCTCACCGATTCGGTACCAACGCTCCGCAGACCATTCCACACAGCCTTAGCCTCTGTAAACCTATACCTTGGCTAACCCAGCTAAGGCTGCACATCCCTGGATACTATGCGGCAATTCACTTGAGTGGGCAGTACTACTTCTGTATGTGTAACTTTGCAAGTAGAACACCTTAAAAGGATGGCCTAGTAAATGTTAGGTTGACAGTGGCTATGAAGCTAAGAGGAAATATTGCCTGATTCCGTGCCACAAAATGTCCAATAACCTCACAACTGCAGTCAAGGTCAGCATGTAAAGTTTGAAATCCATGTCCTGCATTGTGATTGCTCCATTTGCCAAACAGTTTCCTCAATGCAACATTTATCCCCATCCCCCCCACTTCCTACTAGCAATTTCTATCAGTTTGTAATGTGCTGCAAAGGAGATGCCCAGATAGTGTGCATTTTGCCTCGAACAGGATGCTTACCTAATGCAGTAAAGCCTGTTACTTCCTTTAGTATAAGAAACAGGGTGTGACTATTGTGATATTGTGATATTGAAGCAGCCAATAGATACTTATTATAACTATTATACACGAGCATTTAATTCCTCGGTGCATAAGAGTTTAGGCTGAGATCAAGCAATCAGTTTACAAAGGAGAGGCGTGTTGTTAGTAGAATGGCATACCTCATGCCACATGCTATGATATATTGGTGACACCTAGAGCATGTCTCTTAGAGGTAGACTGACCATGAGATATTTCAATATGCAATCGGTCATGTTGCAAAAAAGGGTGTGTATTGCAAAATCCAAAACAGAAGCATATTTGCAGTGGTGCAAGTGGAAGACAATTTTAATCTTTTGCACCTCCAAATCTAATGGTTGGACACATATCATTAAGTGTACAATTTCAAACAGTAGTTGACAGTGATAATGTCACTGACGAATTCTTTGTAGAATGGGTTTGCCAAATGGTGTGGATTTGATTGCAGTTGGTCTATGTCCAAATTGATCACAGCTGCCCTTTTACTTTAAACTCAGCCGATACGCATACCAGTGAACAGGAACATAAAATTCCAGATGCAATACCTGTATATTAGCATGTGTGAAAAGTTTTTTTATCTTAGACATCGACGACGATATTCAAAATAATTAAAAATTTAAGCAATGTTAATATTTTAACACGGACCCTTTGAGAAAATAGCTCCAATGATAGGAAGGAGTGTGAAAATATTTTAGACTTTGACGTAAGAAATCTAAGTATTTTAAATGTTGTCAATTAATATAAATCAATCATCTCGATTCATGACAATGGAACACTAATTATTACAATTCAAATATTGTGTATTTTTCCACTGCTGAAGCATCCAGTTAATGGTCTTAAATCAGAGAAAGCACACATTTAAAATGCGATGTTTCAGACCCGACATAGTGCAACCAGTTGGAGGATGCTCAGGTGTGCAGTGGAATCCCATCTGTGCTCATCCCTGCCTGGACAGAATTTCACATTGGCCCCAAGGTCCTGTACATCCTCCGGGAACCTGTGCCCCACAACCTGAGCTGCCTCTGGAATTTTATTTTTGTCCCTTTTAAGGACATAAAACGGTGGGCCCTGTATTGACTGTTGCTGCACACCGTCCACCTCTTCTCCCTCATCCAAGACTGGGCAGTGAGGATCCCCAGTGGAGGGCTCCCCACGCAGGGGTCCTCCCCCTTTCTCTCGGGGATCTGGGGTGGAGAATGCTGCACATGTGATGTTAAGGCGGTTCCCCTGCAATCGCAGATTGCGGTGGTTCACAGGCTCCCAGCCCAATTGCTTGTTCTGTGGTGTTGTGGAGTCTATGGAGCATCTATAAATGGGGTGTGGGCATTTGCACTCCCTTTTTGATTTCCTCAAAAACCTCCTTCTCTGTTTTTGGTTAAACTTCAGTCCCACACTCCTGATCTTCGGACACCTGGTACGGAGGAGGGAGGGCAGGTCTGAAGACAGCCTCGTGGGTCTGCTCCTGGGCCTGGCCAAAATGGCCATAAACAGGTCCAGGCAGCGGGCCGTGGAGGGGGTCGTTAGGGCCGATTGCCTGCCCCTCTTCTGTGGTTATGTTAGAGCCTGGATGTCTCTACAGAAGGAGCACGCGGTGTCCACCAACACCCTGGAGTTGTTCAGTGAGAGGTGTGCACCGCAGGAAGTGGAGTGTATTTATGTCCCCGTCCAACTCTATTTTGATTTAATCCCTGGATTAGAGTGGTGCTGGAAAAGCACAGCAGTTCAGACAGCATCCGAGGAGCAGGAAAATCGACGTTACGGGCAAAGCCCTTAATCCCTGCCCTCCCCTTCACTGTTTGATCACACTGCATTGCCCTTTGATGTTGAGGGCACAGCTTGTCACTGGCCACTTAGGTGTTTCCTTTCTTCCTGGTGATGGAAATTGAATAAAAATTTGTACACCTTGTTTCTTTCACTGTGTCTCATACCTGCACACACATAACATGGGTGCTGGGGAAAAATAAGCACTGCCGCAGTTAGGTGGTAGTGTGGGGGTAAAGAAAAAACATGTGATGTTAAGGCAATATTTGCTCCAAGCTCCTCTGCCGCACAGTGATCAGGAATGTATCATCCAAACAGCAAATAGACCAAACATAAACAAACTTCCCTTTACAATGTGCACCACCTCAGCCACTTATCAATTGAAAGAATTCAGCCATGAACAATAGATATGAGTTAAAAGGAAGAAGCAATTTTAACCTCATCTGCCTGTTGAAAATGGGACAGATTTGTTGCAATGCTGGGTTACTCTATATCCTCCCTGCTCTGCTGGTTGTTAGAAGTGAATGCTCTGAAATTGTGAACTGATGCTGAATAATTAATAAATTGAAATACTTTAAACCCATGTTGGGTGTCAACAAATGAAAGATTAAAAACAGCAAATACTGTAGCTGAGGAAATTTATTTCAACATAGTCAAAGAAAAGACTTTATCACCCTAAAGTTCCTAGGGTACATACATTTTGAAACCTCAGAATTAACTAATTAAAATTACCCTGAATATATAATTTGAATCTTGAGAAAGTCTGGAATGCTCTTCCAACAATAACAAATCACGAGCACAAATAATGCTTACTGTTAGGAAAACTGACTTTCTAGGACAGTTATGTTTTAAAATGTCTCCTTTAACTTAAGGCAACATTGGGATTCCCTGTCATTCTAACAGAAATTGCTTGCTTGATTTTAGAGACAGGGGCACTGATATTACTATTGTCATGCAAATCATGTTTATCAGTGGAACATGACTGCAAGGTATTGCAACTGAACCATACTTTTAGTGGTTTGTTGCATGAAATTAATCTGTTTTAAAAATGTTAGATTGAAGTAATGCGTAATACGTAATTTGCATTGAAAATTAAATGTCATTTGCAATCAAACAAAACAATAGCAAGAAATATTTAATAAATAACAAAGCATTGAAAGCCTTTTTCATTTGAATTGAACTAATTAGAAAATACTTATAATCAGGATTAATTCTGCAACAAATATTTGATTGATATCCTACTATTTTAGATTCTACCACATAATCTTTCTACTGCCAGTTGCTTTATTTTGTTTGATCTTCCTTCTGAGCTAATGTTATCTACTTTATTAACTTTTATAGAGAAACAGGAACTTTACCAAAGGGCATTAACATTGTAGAAATGTTTTCATATCAAAGCTAGATCTATACTAAAATAAGATTAGCAAAGAGATTTGATCTTAAGGATCAGTGTATCATTGTACCTACTTTACATGTTAACAATGAGTCAGAATGAACACCAGGAGACGGGTTTGTGAATGCCAAACCTACTTGGCAAGCTGGTGTGAGAATTAACAAGTAAAGAAATGGAAGACACTTTTGTTAGATTACTTTAATATTTTCAAAAATGTCAACCTCCCTCAGAGATCATAAGTTAGGGTGTCAGAATTGATTGAGCAATGGCTTTGTTCTTAATGCAGTGATTCCGAGGTAGTGTCTTTGTTTCTCTAGGATGCTGGAAGAAATATGCAACACTACTCCCGATCTTGTTACATGTTGGATGTAGCAACAAGGAAAGAACCCCCTGGTCCTTTCCTTCCACCCCACCAACCTCTGTATCCATCGCATCATGCTCTGCCACTTCCACCACCTATGAACAGACTCCACCACGAGGGATATTTTTCCCTCCCCACCCCTATCAGTGTTCTGGAGAGACCATTCCCTCCATGACTTCCTTGTCAGATCCATGCCCCCCACCTGCCCTCACCCCACTCCTGGAACCTTCCCCTGCCACCGCAGCAAGAGCAAACGTGCTCCCAAACCTCCCCCCTCACCTCCATCCAAGGCCCCAAAGGATCCTTTTACATCTAATAGACATTTACCTCTACCTCTACCAATGTCATCTACACCCCATGTGGTCTCCTCTAACTTGCAGATCATTTCAGAGAACATCTCTGGGACACCTGCACCAACCAACCCTACTGCCCCGTGGCTGAACACTTAAACTCCCCTTCCCACTCCATCAAGGACATGCATGTCCTGGGCTTCCTCCGTCGCCAAACCCTAACCTCCCAACGCCTGGAGGAAGAACGCCACATCTTCCGCTATGGGACCCTGCAACCACATGGGATTAATATGGATTTCACCAGTTTCTTCATTTCCCCTTCCCCCACCTTATCCCAGTCCCAAACCTCCAACCTCTTGACCTGTCCATCACCTTTCCCATCTATCTGCTCCACCCTCCTCTCCGTCTTATTACCTTCTCCCCCACCTTCATCTACCTATCGCATTCCCAGCTCCCTTCTCCCAGCCCCACCCCCCTCCCATTGATCTCTCAGCCCCCCCAGCCCACAAGCCTCATTCCTGATGAAGCGTTTATGCCTGAAACCATTGATTCTCCTGCTCCTCGGATGCTGCCTGACCTGCTGTGCTTTTCCAGCTCCACACTCTCAACATGTTGGAGTCTGTCTTAGGTACCATAAGACCAGTAGACATAGGAACAGAAGTAGGCCATTCAGCCCATTGAGTCTGCTCCACCATTTAATGAGATCATAGCTCCTCAACTCCACTTTTCTGCCTTTTCTCCATAACCTTGATTTCCCTACTGATTAAAAATCTGCCTATTTCAGCCTCAGCAAACCTCAGTGGTGTGGAATTCCACAGATTCACTAATCTGTGAGAGAAAAAAAGATCCTCCTCATCTCTGTCTTAAATACCTCTCATCTCATACTTGATCTGAGTAATTTATGATTGTGGAAGTTGACTCTCTTTATCTAGATTTATAAATGCATTGTCCAATGGAACATTCTTGTGACTTTTACTTCATATTCAGGTTTGGCAAGTATATTTGTTCAGTTTCTCTAAAGGCATACTGTGTAAATATTGTTTTGAAATGAATGTTGATGTAAGTCACTAAGTAGTTTTGATCCAGAACCAAGTGGCTGCACAGAGCAGTAGCTATGAGTAGATTCACTTCACTAAATTTATATACATTGAATAATAACAGAAACATAATGAACAGTTCGTTAGATAATTTTGGTTGATTTAAACAGATTAATTCTGCTAAATTCTTCCCCACAAAATAATATGGAATCTAAATTTTCTATTTTCTCCTTTCTTTTGTATTTTTTTTTGTTGCCTGACTGCCTGCTCAGCTCAATACACAAATCTGGTTTTGTGAACATTATGGGGCATCATTTGTTGTCAAAATAATGGCAAGACTAATGATGGTCTCTGTTATTTATGTGCAAATACCACAGCAACGTCAAACAAGGATAGATGCAAGATTAAACACACAGATCCAAACCTTACTACCCGAGGAGTGGCACTCCACTGTGAGCTTTACGAAAATGCCATCCTGCCATCTGTCTCATCAGAGTGACATTGCTGTACATGCTTGGTAGATTCAAACTAAATTCACTGCAGGTAGTTAGAACTGGTCTGAAGTGACTATAGGAGCCTGTTTTGTAGCTATTTAAGGACCATGCATATTTAATTAAGCTGACGTTATCTGTCAGAGATTCTTTTAACAATGCACTAATTATTAATTACATTTGGTGAATCTCTTGGCACCATAAAATAATTATTACAAGTGTGCAGTATTACAAATCTATCAGACTTGTTGATACTTTAAAAATGTGAAATCTACTTATGTCTACTTGTCAAGGTTAGGGTGGTGCTGGAAAAGCATAGCAGATCAGGCAGCATCCGAGGAGCAGGAAAATCGACATTTCGGGCAAAAGCCCTAAACTCCAGCGTCTGCAGTACCCACTTTCACCTTATATTTACTTGTCTTTAGCTCCCTTTTCTTTCACTTTATGTAACTTTTATTTCACTATATTTCTCTTTCCATACTAAATTTAATGTTAAGTTCACCTACTGATGAGTTATGTCTCACAGCTAGTGCGGTAAACCTTTAAAAAAACATGTCCATAATATCATCACTGTACCATAGCATGTGACCTGAGGGTGTAAAGGATTCAGACTCCATCTTAACAGGGACCACATGAAGCATGGGACGCTGATGGAAGTATGTTACTCTTTGTAACAAAAACAAGATTAGTATTAGCCCAGACACTCAAGTGCCTGTGACTGTAATATTTACCTGGAGCTGTAATAAAATTGGTTAATCTTTCAGTACTACATCCAAATCTTGTGTTACAGGAGATAACAAAAGTATTACCTCAGCAGATACAAATTTCCTGCTGGAGACAAACACCCAGTTTAACTTATATTTTCTCCTCAATCCTTTAATCTGGTTTGTTAATAAGATGCATAATAACCTGTCCTTTTCATTAGTTTCCCAGTTCAATGGTTTCCTTCAAAATTGATTTTTCACCTCATAATTCCAGCAACTTTCAGCATGAATGTTTGTCAAGATTAATCAGTCACGGTTAAACTCTAATCAATGGCAACCATTGTTTGATTCACTTCTATAGCAAATTATGGCCCAGTTTGAACTTTAACCTAACTCACTGAGATCTGTCAATTATAAAGGCTTACATTTCCTTACACTTGTTTGAAGACACAGTCTCCAAGCCTACATAAAAGCTAAATACTACAGATGTTGGAAATTTAAAACAAATACAGAGAATGATGGAGAAACCTAGCAGGTCTGTAGGCATCTGCAAAGAGAGAAATATAGTTAATGTTGCAAGTCTGGTATGACATTTCTTCAGAACTGGTATTCTGTACATTTGTATTTTCTAAGTCTGTCAGACAAGTGTTGCCAGACAGATCATGACTAGGGTTTCATGATATAAGTATTGGTGTGCTTAGCATTTTGGAGATGGAATATTTCTATTTAGAAAATGAACAATGGACCAAATCTTCCACTCTCTGGACCATTAGATATCTGATGCATGACTGAAGATTCATGTCAGGGGACTTCACACGCATCCCGATATGGTGACCAGTGTTCGAACATCATTACTGTTCTTCTGCTCTCTGGGACCCTCCATGGAATTCTCCTGATTTAGAGTTGGGGTCTTTGGGCAGGTCCATGGGCTTACCTGAATACTTACCAAAGACATGATAGACAGAAGAAGTCTTGTGCAATATCTGTGTAACCAATAAAGCCAACTACCACAATCACTCACACTGATCCTCTCCAATAATTTCTCAATCTCCCAACTTCCCTTCCTTGACTTGAGATTACAAATCTCACTCCACATGTACACTTCCTGACCTCTGACCACCTCATTACCACCAACCCCTGTCTAATCCCTCACCCCTCACTAATCCCCAGATGCTCTAGTTACTCCCTGATCCACTGAATACCCCTTCAGAATTTCCGATTATCTCCTGTGATGCGCCAACTGTTGCTCAACACCCTGACAATCCCAGCACATTCACCCTGACTCCCTGACTGGTTCCCTGATGTCTGGGCATCTCTCTAACTCCCAGAATGCTCCCTCATTTCCCTATTATATCCCAATTCTGCTGAATAACATCCTGACCTCTGACTACACCCCGGCCACTTGCCCCAATCATCCTACCAGCCACACAACCTCTACCTGCCCTCTTAACCTGACCTGACAGCGTTTAAACTGCTCCGTTCTGTCTCACACTCAGTACATCAATAAGAGACACCTTGAAGAAACATGCTCATGATATCATCACTGCATCAGAACCTGTGACCTGATGGTACAAAGGTCTCAGTCTCCATCTTATCCTATAATCACTTGAAGCACGACATGTTGCTGCAAGTGTCCTGCTCAACTGTAATCTAATGTTAGTGTCTGAAAGCCAGCTACAATCAACCTCAGTTGGAATCTCCAATACCACAATACCCATGCCCAGATGCTTGTTATGTGTGATAACATCGGCATTGGGTGAAATACCCTGCTCATGGCGAAATCACATGACCCACCTACCACACCTAATCCACCTGGCACCCAGCCTGCCCATCTATCCATTTAACCAGCCTGTCCATTCATGTATTTGACTAATCACACATACACTTCACTCACTGGATCTTTGAACCATAGAATCTGAGGTAAGGTGGAGAGACGGGAAGAGCTTTACTCTGTGCAACAAACTTCTGTAAGGGGCATTGCTCTGCACACTTCAAGGAAAGCCAGTCTGGAAGTCCATCAAGAAATCCAGACTGATATCAGATCAAGGGCAAGTTTGTGTAGAGAGCCTACCAACAATGATTGGAGCACTTCAGGCGATCCTGGCCAACATTATTTTCTGACGAAACATCTAAAAAGCTCATCTGTAAGGTTAACTGGTAGAATAAGGGAAGGTTTTATGGTGAGGTAAATAACTTGTCTGCCTCTGATCTGGTCGGTGTTAACCTGACAGGGTCCAGGCCCTCTTCAGGCTCTGATAGCAGTGGCAGCTGCCTCTCTGCCCTTCAAGTGACAGGGGGGCACGGTGCAATGGCTCCAACCTGACTTTGGGTAGAGAACTGAGAAATATGGTGTAATATAAGATTAAATTCTCATTCAGCCACGTTCTTTGCAGAATTCAAGAGCTAATAAAGATTTGGCAGCACCTGTGGAAAGAAAAGAGTTAATAAATGTATTGTAAATTTTATGGTGGGTTTTGGGATCCTGACATTAGCACTTAGCGTCAGCGGGAGCAGCTCAGTGACAATACCTTTAGTGACTATAGTCAGTAATGAAGAATGGTGGATGAGTTCATTATGGTTCAGCCCAGTCAAGTAACCTGGAGTTGACTGTCCTATCGTCGAGAAATACAAAGGACAAGTTGCCAAGAATGGAGTTAAGAAAGCAGTGAAGAGGGTGTGTGTAAAGTGCTGCACGGGGAAAAGAAAGTTACTTCAGGATAACGGCCCTGGCATGGTAGGCCTATCTGCTCAAGGTAGGCCACATCCTGTTTTTATCCTTTGTTCTTTTCACCTTTTTGTCCTTTCTTTTTTTTTTGTCTTCCTGATGTCACAGGGAGGCTGAGACAGAGTCAGTGGTGACCAGAGCAGGGACTCCAAGCTTTGTAGGCCCGATGCATGGATTCCTGGAATTGGTGGTAAGGCATCATCTGCAGTGATGAAGAAGCGGGGATTCCTAACGGAAGTAGGTCCAGAGCGTGGACATTGCAGAAACCTTGGAGCTATATTTGGGACCCCGGCCAATGAAGGTGAACTCTATTTAAGTACTTTCTTTTCTCTGTTTGTACCCGAAATGGCACTGGATTGTGGGGACAGAATGCTTTTCATTGTATCTCCCAAGATATATGTGGCGATAAACTATTCATTCATTCATTCATTCACATCCATGAAGTGATGAAACAGGTTCACCCCAACGATGGCATCTCCACCAAGGCCATGAGCATCGTGAACCCATTCTTCAATGACATTTTCAAGTGCATCACAGGAGAGGCTTGTCGCTTGACCACACACAACAAATGTAGCACCATCAGCTCCCGGGAAATCCAGATCATCATTCACCTGCTGCTGCCCCGGGGAACTGGCCAAGCATGCTGTGTCCAAGGGGGCAAAGCCAGTGACCAAGCACACCAGCTCTAACTGAAGCATCACATTGGGCCTAAAACTACACTGACACTTCAGCAGTGCCACAAGGAGGCACTCTCTGTCCGTTAACGAAAAAGGGATATTCAGGAAGCTGATAGAGCTCAGAACAAGAGAACAGAGGGCAAATGTCACTGGGAGGTTGTAGGGCAATGGACTCTGCTCTTTATGCCTACTGTCCCTCTTTCGACCATAGTGATCTTTCAGTCCGAACTGGTCAAGATGGCAAGTAGATTAGAGAATTTCAGGGAGGGATCCCCATATCTGATTCCCAGGGGGAGGAAAACAGTCCAACATTAGATGGGAAACAGATGAGGGCTCTTATGGTGCAGTGGTGGTGTCCCTACATCTGAGCCAGGAGGGCCACTCTCAAATACCATTTGCTAACATGTCTGAGCCGGTTGATGAAATAAAAGACTCCCACAATCTGTTATACCTTCCTTAAGCCATTCAGCAAGTCACGTTGAGTTCTGGCCTATAGCCTTGTAGCACAATGTCCTCCCTCACAGACATTCAGTGCCCAATGGAAGTACACGCCATCTGGAAGAGGTTGTGCCACTGAAAGTCAATCCATTGCCACTTTTTTGGGATCCATCTTCTGCATCTTCCTTATAGTGTTCTTCTTCTCCCCATCACCCACTAGTCCATTAGCACATAGCACCGTCCTCTTGACCTGTCCATCTTCCTTCCCACCTATCCACTCCACTATCCCCACTGAATTATCATAATCACCTCCTACCTGCATCCGAAGAGTATGGTGCTGGAAAAGCACAGAAGTTCAGTCAGCATCTGAGGAGCAGGAGAATCGATGTTTTGAGCATTAAGCACTTAACCAGGAATCTGACCTCCAGCAACTGCAGTCCTCACTTTCTCCTACATGCATCCTTCTACCTTCATACCACCTACATTTTCCCCTGACCCACCCCACTCACCCCCCTTCACATTTATCTCTCAGCCTCCCGGCCCAAAATCTTCGTTTCATGCCCGAAACGTCAACTCTCCTGCTCCTTGGATGCTATCTAACCGGCTGTACTTTTTCAAACACCACACTTTTCAACTCTGACTTTCCAGCATCTGAACTCCTCACTTTCTCACAGCCCATGAACCTGGTGAGTAAGATCATAAGACCACCAGAGATAGGAGAAGAATTAGGCTATATAGCTCATTGAATCTCCTCCAACATTCGATCATGGCTTCTCAGTACAATTCTCCTGCCTTCTTCCTGTAACATTTGATCCCCATAGAGTAGAGGACAGCCTTGGCTCCTGGCTCCGACTCATCTTTCCAGTATCGAAAAAGATGGCTGCAGACCCCTGACCTCGACTCTCAGCCCCTTCCATTCCTAGGAGTGCCTCATTCCCCCTCCCCCATCCTGCAGCAGATACTTCCCTGGCAACTGCCTCACTTCTGGCACTAATGTACCCACTCACTGTTCCTCCAATCACAGATTGCTTCTCATCTACTTCACAAGTGAACCAATCAGCAGCAAGCACAGGAGCTAACCAGCCTGTGATTGGAGGACCAGCTCCCCACCATTTCCTCCCATTTAGTGCCTTGGGGGGAAGGGACTTCTTTCCTCTGCCCCCTGAGTGATTCTCTCGGGTGCTTTGGGGTCAAATTCATCCACTATCCCCATGTATTGTGCTGATGAGTAAGATCTGAATATGAATTCTTACCTAACCATTGAGCTGAAATGTTTTTGTCTACTTCAACATAGTACACAGAATTTGATGAATACCTAGGGGATTAAGGGAGGCGGACTGAGAGCGAAGGCCAGCTATGATCATACTGAATGCTGGAGCCAACAATGAGTCCACTAACCTACTTTTGCCACTATCTTAGAAGTTCTTATATGGTCATAATGGATGTTACATTCGATTAGTATATTCCACATTAGGTAAAAGCTGGAAAGTTATGGGAGAGAACTGTTAATTTAAACCCGTGCAAATTAATTGATTTCTAATAGCTGTGTTGAAACAAAGAAAGTTTTAATTTTGTGAAGCATTTCAATAATGCTGACATTTAAAAACTGGCCACTGGGGAAGTAAATGGAGTTTGTTTACCATTTGGTACTAATACACATTCAGGAGTCATTTGAAAGGACAGCAGTTGGAGGAAAAATAGATCTGCATCTATTGGGAGGATTCACTTAGTTGAGCCCAGGTATAAATACTTGCTGAAATCCACAAAGCAGCTGTGAACCAACACAGAAAAAAACCCAGCCATGCAAAACCGTTACTTCTCAGCTGCTGCAATTGTATAAACAAATTTCAGGTTTGATTGATTTAATTGATAAGTGCCCATGATGGACAACAGATTAGTTTTGTACCAACAACATAATAGTCCTGTGCATTTCTTTCTCAAAATGTCTGGATTCTATTTCTTGAGAGCTAAACTACAAATCTTCCACCAGTTTTGTGTTGATTTAGCATCAAGATTTGATCATATAACTGTTATATTTAGAGTAAGCATATTGCAATTCACTCAAAATTTGTATGGGCATTTCCTGGAATGCTGTTTATTTTAAAGATTTTATTTGCACGGTGGCCTGTTTAGTTCAGATTAATATCATAGCTTTTACTTAGGGTAGATCATGTTAACAATGTACAGTGGATTATATTTTAAAAAATACTTTTCTGTTATAACAGAGATTAACAAATATTAATTGAGGAGAGGAAAGGTGGAGATTGTGGCAGCAATAAACTGACCAGAATTCCTCTTGCTAATTTTTATCAATTATCTTGTTTGCTGCAAAGGGAGGCTCTGTGATAAAGTGGGCCTCGCGGACATCAGCTCTGGGTTCAATTCCCACACCAGCATTTCTTGGTCACAGAAGATGCATTCCTAACTTGACCAAGTAGGCTGATTATTGGCCTATGAATCCTTCCAATATACTTCTAGCAGTCAGTAAGAATGTGAGATTCCTCCAATCAGCCATACTTGATGCAAAATGGTGCTCCACAAGTGACAGCCACTAGTGACAGACTAAAGGCTGGCTCTCAGGAAACAGACATGAGCATCTGCATTACTAAGATAGTGAAGGAGGAGATGGCAGCTGCAAACTCTTGGTTGCCCTGTAAGAACTGAGCTGATAGTCCCAATGCTAATAACCAAGGTGACAGGAAGAACGAGCAAAGTATGACCATAACTATGGAACTGCACAACAGTTGCTTCTTTGAGAGAAGTGAAGGAGAAAATAGGCAAACTTATCATTTTGTGAGACAGTTTAATTTTTTTTTGCTCTGAAGATGAGTCCAAAGCTTCAAATACCATTGCATCTTTCACATTGTGAACATAAAATACCCATAAATAAATACCTAGAATGAGTAGATTATATTATGAGGAAAGGCTAGACAGGCTATATCCTCTGGAGTTTAGAAAGGTCAGAGGTGACTCAATTGAAACACAATATCTTAAGGGGACTTGACCTGTTGGATGTAGAAGGGATGTTTCCTGTTGTGGGGCAATCTAGACCTAGGCGTCAGATTTCAAACAGACGGTGTTGCCCAAAGATGAGAAAGAAAATGGAGTTGTGAGTTTTTAGAATTCCCTTCCTCAAAATGCAGTGGATGTGGATCTTAAATACTTTTTAAGGCAGAGGTAGGTGGAATAAAAGATTATCAGGAATATGCAGGTTTGTAGATTTGAGGTCAGAATTAAATTAGCTAAGATCTAATTGAATGGTGGGACAGGCTTAAAGGGCCAAATGGCCTACTGTTGTTCCATGTTTATAAATTCACAATAATGTCATGTAAAAATAACTTCAGCTCCTCTCAACAAAATTTTGACCCTTTTCCTGAACTGCAGGAGAGCTGTATTCATCAGCCAACGGGTATTATACTGAGTACTGCCAGACTGTGTCTTAGCAGCTGCCAATGGAAAAGAATTGTCAGTTACCTTTCATGATGGGATTGACCCTCATTGGCCTGACATGAAGAACAGATGGTGAGTCTTGTGTGTTACACTGTTACAGCCATGAAATCAGAAACAAGTGTTGAGTGCAATTAATCAGCATTGTTAAGTAATTACAGTATGCAAGCAACAATGCTTTTGTCTTTCCTTGTACTGTTACAGGTGCTGATTTGTACATGGTTTGTTCTGTTATAGGATGTGCTCAAAGCTGTGAGAAAGAAAAATTGTTGAAGAAGAAAATAATGAATAACATAACAGGATATATGTGGCTGACAATGGAAAGATAATTGGAACTAATTACCCCAATTACAAAAAAGGTGATTGGGGTAAATCGACATCCAAGAAAATCGCCCACCATTTCCTTCAGTAATTTCCACTGTGCAACATCAATATGTTCAGTAAAAGAAACATTTCTCTGCCCAGAGAGATAGTCAGATAGGAAATTTTCACATGACAAGGATTTATTTCTGGATGCAAACTTTAATTACAGATGACAACAATATAATTAGTGTAGTCCTGTTACGAAAGTACTAAATGTTCGAGAATAAATGAATATTTGCAAGAACTATGATGAGGGTTTTCATTTTGAATTGTTGTATGGAAAGTAATAAAATATAATAACTGTGTAAGGTTCTAGCATGTTCAAAGGCTGACATTTGCTTTTTGTAATTTTATGAAATCATTTCCATTAATTCTTATGCCAAGTTCTCTTACATTTGTTACACATGGAATACATATAGAATAACTTTATTTTTTTGGTCCATTTTATTTTTATTTGTTCATGGAATGTGGCTGACCCTACCCAGGACTAGCATTTGTTGCCTATTCTTAATTCCCTTCAAGAAGGTGGTAATGAGCTGCTGACCTAAGCCATTGCATTCCTCTTGGTACAGGGACACCCACAGTCCAGTTAGGGAGGGAGTTCCAGGTTTTTTACCCAGAGACAGTGAGGGAATGACAACATATTACCAAGTCAAAATGGTGATAGAGACTTGGAGGGAACTGGTAGTTAGTGGTCATATTGATTCTGCAGCCCTTGACACTTCAGGTGGTAGGGGGCTAGAGTTTAGACACTGCTACTGATGGACTCTTGGTGATTTGCTCAAGTACACCTTATAGTTGGCACACACTAATTCTACGGTGCATCATTCATAGAGAAAGTGAATATTTAAAGTAGTGAATAGAGTTCTAGTTAAACAGGCGAGTTTGTTCTGGTTGGTTTCCAGCTTTGGAGACAATACGCTTCCTTTTGGAAATGCACATGTCCATTCTGGACATTAATTTCAAAGCCTGGAGGTCAAGTACCAAAGGAATGTGTGCTGGGTGCCTAATATCACCTCCCACATATTTTCAGTTTGCATGTTGCACTGATTTACAATGTGGAATAGGTATTTTAACTCTGAAAACAATTGCAGATGCTAATATTGTTTCTGGATATTCTCACTAGAATATCATCATTAGTAATCTGGTTAAACAGTTAATGATCTGGGAATCAGGGTTCGAATCCCACCATAGCCAATGGTGAAATTTGAATTCACAAAAATCTATTAAAATGCTAGCCACTGCAGATTGTTGTAAAAACATATTTGGTACGCTGTTGTTGTTTAGGGGAGGAAATCTTGTCTGGCTTATATGTTGACTTTTAACAGCCTTCTGAGCAATGAGGGATGGACAATCAGTACTGGCCGAGCCATTGATGCCCACATCCTGTGAAAGAATAAAATGAAATGCTTTGTTTGATCCCACACCAATGAGAGACAACTTCATGCAAGGAATTTTAGCAGGCTTGCCTTTCCAGAATTGGATTTTGTTCAGCATCAAAAAGAGTGCAGCAAATGGCCTCATCTGACCTCACTAAAGTTCTGTTGCAAATGGAATGATGCCAAGATGAGAGCCCTAAGTGCCGAAAGTCTTGAATGCGGGTTGTCTCAGGTTTATCAGCAGGGCATCTGATTGGAGAAACAATCTCTGATACAAATAAAGAGCAGGGCTGATTTATCTGGAGTCATCGCTGTATGTGGGTGCTGTGAATGGCAGGAGATGGCGAAGGTTGTCAGTCTTACTTTTTGCTATAGATGCCAGATGCTTTGTCGATCTCTGAAATATGGAAATACCTTCCCTGATCCTTCTGTTTTCGAGGCCAGTAAATTGAAACGCCCGATCATCTTCTGTACAGAGTCATGACGATCATCAAATATTGTTCTTCTCAAACATGACCATTGAGCCCATAGTGTATTGCCTGCTCAGCCACAGGAAGGCAGCTCTGCAGCCTCTGTTATAAAATAGTGAATTGTTCATGTACCCTTCCTTTCTCCAGGCACCTTATGTGGGCAATACCTACATTCATTGCTACCACCTAAACTCTATCCCCCCAGTGGATGTTGCTGCTTGGAGCACATAGGTTTGCTGACAAAGATGATGTAGGGGAATGAGAAGAAAATTGACCCATACCATCATTCCACTTTTAAAACTTGCTGCAATGTTGGTAAAGCACCTGTTACTTCCCTGTTCAGGCACTAGTTTGAAGGCGTTGAGTGGGAAAAGATCTCTGATCTCCTGAGGTCAGCCTGCCTCAATGGTCCTACTCCTACAGTTACCACTGGGTGTTAGTCAGTCATTAACAGTGGTGGGGACTTAGCTGCTTGATGTTAGATACTGACTGACGCAGCTCCAAAGTTTCATCATCTGCTATGCCACTCATCCAGGGTCCTAAATGATTGAAATAGCAAATTATGGAACTTACAATACAAACATAGAGAAGTACTGGATGATGGCTTTGTGGAATACCTCCATTCTGTGCACAAGCAGGACCCTGACCTTCCCTTAGCCAGTCACTTTAACACAGTGTCCTGCTCACATGCCCCATATGTCTGTCCTTGGCATGCTGCAGTGTTCCTGTGAATCCCAGCACAAACTGGAGGAACAATATCTCATCTTCAGACTAGGCACTTTACAATCTTCTGGAGTTAATATTGAGTTCAATTCCTTCAAGTTGTGGACCAACTTCATTTTGTACCCTTTCTTTTAGCTTTACTTGTTGCATTCTCTGACACCATGTTCTCTCTCCCCTCCCCCCACTCCAGTGAGACTGTCTGTACTCTCCAGTCTGGCAGTTAGACCACCATCGTTCTGCCATTCTCACATTCCGATCACTTAATCTGAACCATCAACATCTTTACTCCCCCAGCACTCTACAGCCACCAGCACACAAAACAACACCCTACCCCTCCCCCCCACTCTCCCCCCCTCAAATTATTGCACAAATGCTGCCCTCTCTACACTTCACTCCAGCTCTGGTGAAGAGTCATCTAAACTTAAAACATTTGCTTGCTTTCTCTCCAGGAATGCTTTCTGACCTGCTGTGATCGTCAGCATTTGTTGTTTTCTGTACAGATTCCAGCAACAGTTCTATTCTACTCTTATTCTAGGAGTAATTTGCTCATAGAAATGCATAGGTTAGGAGCAGAGGCAGCACAAGTCAGCAGTGTGATGGAATACTCCCCAGTTGCCCGAATGGGTGCAACTTCAACAACACTCGAGAAGCTCAACACTATCCAGGACAAAGCAGCCTGCTTAATTGGCACCACATCCACAAACATTCATTTCTTCCACTATTGACACCTTGTAGCAGCAATGTGTACCATCTATAAAATGCACTGCAGAAATTCACCAAGGATCCATAAACCATAATCACTACCATCTCGAAGGACATAAGAATACCACTACCTGCAAGTTTCCCTCCAAGCCACTCAATATCCAGACTTGAAAATTTATCACAATTCCTTCAGTGTTGCTGGGCCAAGACCCTGGAACTCTCTTCCCAATGGCATTTTGGATGCACCTACATTGAATAGACTGCAATAGTTCAAGAAGACAGTTAACCGTCACCTTCTCAAGAACAATGAGGGATGGGCAACAATGGTGGCCTGTCTGCAATGCCCACCTCGCACAAATGAATTAAACAAAAGTAGGCCTTTAGCCCTTTGAGATTGCTCTGCCATTCAATGATATCATGCCTAATCTAATTGTAGCCTAATCTTCACATTTTGTAATTATAGATCATAAAGCATGTTAGAGTTGCCAACTGTCATTAACACTATCACTGGAGCTTTCAGCACATGACTTACCCCAATGCTTCAGCTGGTGGTCAGTCAACGCATCTTTTCTTCTGACCAGCTGCCTTCCTACACCAACTGGAAAACAAAATGACTCATTACCCAATTGGACATTGGTTGATTGTTGGCCAAACAGCCTTCATTCCCTTGTCTTCAATAATTTTGTTTCTGGTAAAGAGAAACGTTCTAAGGAAAAGAAAAAGTGCAATCTTATTTAATGTCGCTATGATGTTTATCTAAGGTGACACACAGCAGTGGCTTAGAGAATAATTGTCAATTCCTGGAGACTTCAGACCAATCCAGGAGGGTTGGCAACCCAAGACACTGATGACAAACGCTTTGCCCTAATCATGGATGTAGACAAGCAGGAGGCTGGAAGAACACAGCAAGCCAGGCAGCATCAGGAGATGGTGAGGTCTCTCCTGATGTGCCTGGCTTGCTGTGTTCTTCTAGCATCCTGCTAGTTTACCTTGGAATTCAGCATCTGCAGTTCTTTTGTCTTAAATCTTGAGTAAGCAGTTAAACTAACCATATTTATTCGTAAGCACATGTATGAAATAAAAGTTATTCACGCAAATTAGTTTATTTTTAAAATTATAAACTATTGTAAATATGTAGCTATCAATGGCATTATTACTTTGTCGAAATAATATCTAGAATGACAGTCATTGTACATTGTGTGAGTGAACCCAAAAAGGCTGGTATCCAGTAAACTGCTTTTCCATTTGTTAAATGGAAAATGTTATCTCTCAGGTGCAGAAAATGTTGTCTGTGCCTGTGTAAACTTTACATTGGAGATGGCTCCAAAACGAATATTGTCTAATCGCTGAGTATCTGCCTTTGCCTAATCAGACAATCTGCTATGAAAAGGTGTTGAGTTAAAGACTTTGCTTCAGTGCACATTTGAATACCGTCGGACACAGTTGTTTCATAAATCTAATACTTTTACTGATAACTTTCACAGTTGTAGAAATCTTTTTGTCATGTACATGTTGAAATATATGTAGCTTCCTTTCTTCTTGAATTGTTTTCTTTTCCTTTCTCTTTCAGCCGAAGTCACAGCTTGCTTGTTTCCTATTGTTAATGGCATGTATGATGTGATAGGTACCAGCTGGCAGAGCTAGTGTACTGTCATTAGAACTGTCACTCAGACCAGACTTTCATATTGCAACAGTATCCCAGCAACACTGCAAATAGCAGCTGGCATATAGGCACAACTGGCATATTTTACCGAAAACACAGTAAGGTAGACTTTTGCAAATTGAATTCTAAGTAAATATATTAGGAAACATCATAAAGATCACAAGATAAGGGAGCAGATGTGTGACATTCAGCCCCACAATTCGTTGAGATTATAGCTGATCTGATAATTTCCAACTCCATTTTTCTGCAATTTCCCAATAAGCCTTGCTTCCCTTTCAGATTAAAAATCTGTCTGTTGCAGCCTTGAATACACCTTATGACACAGACTCTGCAGCTCTCTGCAGTAAAGAGTTCCACAGATTCACTACCCACTGAGAGAATCATCTCTGTCTTAAATGAGCGGCCCTTTATCTTGATCGTACACTCTACCACAAGGCAAAACAAACTTTCCAAATCTCGCCTGTCAAGTTCCCTCAGAATCTTCTATGTTTCTTAAGGTCACCTTTTAATCTTTTAAATTTCAACAAGTACAATTCCAACCCAGTCAACCTCTCCTCATAAGGCAGTCGATCCATACTTGGTATCAGCCTAGTGAACATTCCCTTGACTGTCTCCAATGTCAATATATATTTCTTTAGATAAGGGGCCCAAAACTGTTCACAGTATCCAAGCTGTGGTCTTAACTAGTGCTTTGTATAATTTTAACAAAACTTTCCTGCTTTTATATGTCATTTCCTTTTAAATGAAGGTTAACATTCCATTTGCCTTCCCTATTACCTGCTGAACTTGAATGATAGCTTCTTGTGATTCATTGACAAGGCCACCCAAATCCCTCTGTTCTGTAGCTATCGGCGGTCTTTCTGTATTTAAATTATATTCAGCTCCTCTATTTTTCCTGTCATAACCTCTCATCTTCCCACATTATATTCCCATCCATATAACCTATCTATATCTTTCTGCAGATTATTTGTGTCATCCTCACCATTTGCTTTGTGATTTACTTTTGTGTCACCCACCAACTTAACTATAATACATTCACTTCCTCATCCAGGTCATTAATATATATTGTAAATAATGTGGCCCCAGGACTGATCCCTGTGGCACACTTTTGTCATGTGAAAACAGGTTGTCATCTGAAAATGCTACCCTTATCCCAAGTCCCTGACTTCTCTTAGTAAGCTGATCATCCATTCTAATATAGTACCTCCAACACCATGGACTCTTAAATTATTAAGTAGCTTTATGTGTGATAGTTCGTCAAAAGCCTTCTAAAAATCTAAATATTTTACATCCAGTGTTTCTTCTTTATCTATGCTGTTTACTACTGTCTCAAAAAATGTAGTAAATTTATCCAGCATCATTTTCCCTTTATGATCCCATGTTGACTTTGCTTGATCATATTCTGTCTTTCTAAATGCCCTGCTATTGCATCCTTTATAATAGACCCTAACATTTTCTCAATAATAGATATTAGGCTAACTGGCCTATGGTTACCTATTTGTCTCCCTCCCTTTTTAAATAAGGTGTTGCATTGGCAGTTTTCCAATCCTTTGAGACTTTTCCAGACTGGAAGATTACTACCAGTACACTTACTACCTCTGTAGCTACTTCCTTTGATATCATAGGATGCATCCCATCAGATCTAAAGGAGTTATTCATCTTTAACCATGTTAGTTTCCCTGGCTCTTTTCTCCAGGCATTGCCTTGTATTTATTTCCTCTCCTCCTTTTGTCCCTTGATTAATTGGTGATTCTGGAAAGCTATTCATATCTTCCAATTGAAGACTGATAGAAAAGATTTGTTCAACTCCTCTGCCATTTCCTGGTTCCCCATTATTATTTCCCCAGGCTCATTCTCTCAGGAACCTATTTTCATTTTAGTTTCTACCTTTATTTTGATAAATTTAAATAAGATCTTGCTTAATATTGCCCTCAAACATCATTTTCTCCCTCAATATTGTTTATTATCCTCTGGCTTGCCACTAACCTTTGCTATATTTGATGTTTTCTTTTCTCACAATCTAATGCTGTCACCAACTTTCAAATTAACAACGGTTGGCTTACTCCTTCCTAGAATCTTTTTTCCTCAATGGAATACATCTTTGCTATGAGTCATAAGCTATTTTCTTAAAACACACCAAATAATCTTCCGAATGCATCCTTTCTTATAATTACTGAACAGGGCACAAAAGTATTTAAGTTACAGATGAATATTCAAAATAATCACTTACCCCTCCTAATCACATGTGACAAAATAAAAGGAAAGATTTAATTTGAGTGCCATTCGGATTGTATTGGTCTACACCCTGGGTCTGAGCAGAATTCCATTCTAAGCTAAAATTCTAAGCTAAATTTTGAAACAAAATTTAGCTCCTTGAAAGTGAAAGGGTTTTCAATGACTTAAAATGGCCCAATACTGACTTGGTTAGGCACCAAATTTGTATAAGTTATAGAACTTTAGGGGAAATTATTCATCACAATATTTTTAGGTGAACAATTTTATTTGCCACTGTATTCCTTTCTGGTGTTTTAGTGGATGTATTTTATTCAAAACAAATAGGTTAGTTTATCTGTAAACACAGCAGATTTAGAAACATGCTGAAACTTCATCCATTAATGTCAATAATAGGCATTTCAATGCAGTTTAACTCACATTTCTGAGTGTAGCACATCAAAATGAGTTCATATGCTCCTCAGGGAACCCCCATATAAATTTCCTTTCCCTTTTTCTTTCCAATTAACATTATGATTGTTTAATGAGAAGGCATTTCACATTAAGATGTCAAATCTTGAATAAGATCAAAAACTTCCAAACTCCATTTTCCTTCTATTATTTGTTAACAGTTATCTGTTCAATAGCCTTAGTGTGACTAATTGTTTTGTAGATCATTAGTTGGATAAAACTGCTTGGCTGAGGAAGAGAGTATTTGAGGATCAGGATGTCAAAGCTAAGACTAAGCATAACAGGCAGCAGGGGATCCTGTTTCAGGGGACTTGGGCACCATACAATAGGCAACACGAAGTATTGGAGATGAGCCACCAGCATTTCTTATTTGAGATACTTCAAAGCCAGTATAGGACAGATAATCTAATAGCAATGTCTTCCACCAAGCCAGCTTTCCTGGCATCAAGGCACTGATTATTCAAAACCAGTTCCACTGGACAGGACATGTCATTTGTGTGCCCTGCTCAGGATTTCGCCATGGCAGGAGACCTCCCAGAAGGACGGGGAAATGTTTTAGAGATGACCTCCCTGAAGAGTCAAACACACCCACCAACTCATGGGGGATCCTGACCAAAATGGACAAGGTTCACTTGGGAAGGTATCAAACATTTCCAGAGATTTTGTCAGGCGCAAGCAGAAGTGAAGACAAGGCATTGAAAGGAAGTGGAAAACCCTCCAAACCACACACTTACCCAATTCTTCAAACACATGCTTGCCCACATGTGGTACAGTCGGTAGATCGTGCATTGCATTTGTAAATCACCTTACAACCCATCCAACCACAGCAGAAGCAAGTCATTCTCAATCTCAAAAGACTACCCAAAGAAAGGGGTGAACTCCCTATCTTCAAGTTATGCATTAAGAAGGAGATTGATGAACCATAATGTGGCCTACCTTTAAGTTATGATAGTTACTAAGCTGGGAATGCATATGCCCCCAATATATTAACATTTCTAGAAAAATAATTCGCTTTTTCTGCCAGAATGAAAAGATTAGTCTTATTTTTCTTACTTGCTTATGTTTTTCAATTTTTGGAAGTAAATTTTAATCTTTGATTGTTGCTGGCTTTACCTGACCATACTTGCTGTCTAACCGTATGGCAATCCAAAGGATAGATACAACTCTCAATTTACATTTTATTGGCATATAAATTCAATGTTCTTAACAGAAACAAATCACAGTATATGTCACCATAAATGAGATTGCCTCAAATCACATGTTAAACAAACAACAGATTGCAAACTATGATTGAACTTAATTACCAACTAAACCAAAATCAACCTGAAGTTAAATAGTCAATGCTTACATGAGCTACTGAAAAATTCAAGATTTCAACAAAGCAATTGAATACTGGTGATTATGCCTTAGATTTGAAAATGATATGATAAAGATTGCTTCCCATTGTTTGTAATCACTGGTGTAATGCCATGCCTTGAAATTGATAGGAATTGACAATTCTATAAATAGAGATTTGTAATTGTGCTCTGTGCTGGACACATAAATCAGGGAAGTTATATGCAATGGTGCAGCCAGTAGAAGCAAATCAACAACAGGGGTTAAGAGATTTATGATAGCTATTTCCTATTAATCTTTCTCTTCTGAACTTAAAATATTAAACTTTGGTTGAACAATAACTAAAATCGGACTAAGGTGCACAATTTTATTCTTTCCCAAGTACAGTGACACACATAGCACTGTGCAATTTAAAATGAGATTGCCAAATAGTACAATAAGTTACATTGGACTGAATGACAGAACTTGAAGTGTGTAGAAGCCACAATCCTCATGAAAGATTTCAGAATTTTGCCATCAGGCTTGTGAACTTGACTCTCAGCAGAAAAAAATAGGTCTTATTTTAGACTTTTATTTATCTGTCATCCCAAAATGCTCGAAAGGCCTGATCAGAAATCTATGGCCCTGTGACATACAAAGATACAAATATTTCAGCTTATTAAAACATTTGCTATCCCTCATTTTAGTAATCTTTGATCCTTGACCTGTCACAAAGATCACTTCAACAAGGCACTAAAGGATCATTGCCATTCATGAAACCATATCTCAGAATGAATTGCTGCCTTCAGGAAAGAAAGGGGGAAGATTACTTTTGAGATATTGGTACCATCACATTTTTTTCCTAACATAACTAATTGTATCAAACAATTGTTTTTCACATCCAATGCTCCACTTTTTGCAAAAAAAAGTTCCTTTCTCTTACAAACTGAAATTATTATTTCATAATGAATATTGACTAATTTAAGAACTGTTTTATTTAAATGGTTGTTTCCACAATTGCCACTTTCAAAATCTGATATCATTCGCTTCTGAAGTACCAATAGATTCTACACTACATGTTTGTAGAGATAAAATGCATAATTGGATGACACACCCAGTCTTTATGCATGATCCTGGACATAAATTTTGATCTGCTATTGATACAGGTAATTCTAACACTTCCATGTTCTTCAGTTAGAAACCTTTCTGAATAAGTGCAGCTCATCTATTCGAAACAGCTGAAAGGCAGACCAGTGTCAAATGTTTTAATCACAAAATGCTTTGTGTATTGCAACAGCAGTAAACATCAATCTTTCATCTTTAAAATTAAGGCTCGTTTTAGTTTAGTGGTTTAGGGGTTGATCAACCAGTGTATCATCTTTAATTCATTGTGTATGAAAATCATGTCAGTTTAAAAAAAATTTCCTTGGGTTTTATGTGTTTGCTGTTTTTATAAAACATTATACCCATAATGTTTAACATCAGTCGCATTCAATTCAAGCTCTCCCATGCTCACTGCTAAATTTAAATTGGCAGCTTGGCTGCTGTTGGTCCTTTGCAAAATTAGTGTGTATGGTTCAGTGGCTCTCAAAAAAGCTAAAGATTTCTGACAATTCAAAGTCTCTCCCAGGACTGAGGACTATCAGACTACAGTTTGCATTGATAAGAGTGCCTTTAACATCAAGAAGCATCCCAATGTGATTCATCGAGGTGCAATCAGATAACAGTGGCGCAAAGAAGAAAGTATTAGGAAAGTCACCAAAGGTTTGGTTCAAGAAATGGATGTAAAGATCAGGAGATAGAGGGCTCTCGGTGGACATAATTCCTAAATGGCTGCTAAAAGTGCAGCTTACAGGAGATTGTATGACAAGATCACAGAATCACAGAAATGTTATTGTGCGGAAGGAGTGTGGTGCTGGAAAAGCACAGCAGGTTAGGCAGCATCTGAGGAACAGGAGAATCAACATTTCAGCAAAAGCCTCTCATCAGGAATGAGGCTATGAACCAAGGGGGTGGTGATATAAATGGGTGTGGGGCAGGGCTGCAAGAATTGTAGCTGAGAGTGAGGGCGAATGGTGATAGCTGGGAGAGGAAGGTGGAGCAGATAGATGGAAAGGGAGATGGACAGGTCATAAGGGCGGTGCCGGGTTGGTAGTTTGGAACTGGGATAAGGTGGGAGGAGGGGAAATGAGGAAACTGGAGAAATCCACATTGATCCCATGTGGTTGGGGCCCTCCAATGACTTAATGCCATTTCCTGCCCTTTACCCATTTTCTTGCACTTTGATCTGTTTATGCACTTTGATCTGTCTCTTGGATGCCTCAATTAAATTTGCCTCCACCACACTGTTAGGCAGTGAATTTCAAACCCAAACTACCCAAAAACACTTCATTCTCACATCATATATTTTTATTTGCAAATCACTACAAGTTTGTGCCCTTTAGTCTTTCACCCTTGTACATGAGGGAGCAGTTTCCCTTTATCTACTCTATCCAACCCTCTCATGATTTTTAAAACTTCTATTTGATCTCCTCTTAGCCTTCTTCTCTCCAAGGGAATAGTCTTGATCTATCCTTATAACTTAGTTTTCTCATCCCTGGAACCATTCCTGTAAATCTCTTCTGCACTCTTTGCAATGCGGTCACATTCTTCCTACAGTGCGGCAACCAGAACTGCTTTTGCTGAGGTTTAACCATTGTCTTGTCCCTGTTCAGTATAACCTCCTTGCTCTTATACTCAGTACCCCGAATAATAAAGACCAGGATACTATATGCTTTATTAACTGCTCTCCGCAAATGCTCTGCCATCTTCAATGATCTGCGTATATATACACCCAGGTCCCTCTGCTCCTGCACCCCATTCAGAATTGTACCCTCATTTTATGTTGTCTGTCCATGCTCTTCCAACTAACATGCATCACCTCATACTCCTCTGCATTGAACTTCCTCTACTAATTGTCTGTCTACTCCATCAATGCATCAATGTCCTTTTGAACTTCTGTACTGCCCCCTCACAGTTTAAAATACTTATAAGTTTCAAGTCTTCTGCAACCTTTGCAATTATTGTCAACACACCAAGATCTGGATCGTTATATATATCAGGAAAAGCAAGGGACCCAGTAATGACCCCTGGAGAACTCTACCTCAAACTACTTGTGATCATTACTCTCTGATTCCTTTAAATCAATCTATTTTATAGCCATGTTCCTACTGTTCTTTTTATTCCATAATGTAGAACTGTTGCATGGAACTGTGAGGAACACCTTCTGGAAGTCTGTACACAGCATTACTTACAACAACCCTCTCAGAGGAATAGAAATTTGTAGGAGTATACATAATACTGTGGGAGTATGTAGAGGTTGGAGCAAAGGGACCACAAACATACTTAAAGCTAGAATTTGACATTTGAATTATTGAAAGACTAGGAACCAAATACAGGTTAGTTCTAACAGAAGATTGCTTAGCTCAGTTGATGGGATAGCTGGTGTGTGACACAGAGTGTTGCCAATAGTGTGGTGGGTTCAATTCCTGCTTTGGTTGAGGTTTTCATACAAGTCCCACCTTCTCAACCTTGCCCCTCCCCTGAGTGTGTGGCCCTCATCACCAGTTCTCTCTCTCACACATGAGAGAACAGCCTTCTGGGACTACGATGATTTGCTCTTATAGGATAGTGAAATAAAGCAGGGTTTGGTGCAGGCTGGGATAGGATGGGAGTAGCAGGGTTTTGGATGAGTTAAAGCACATGAGATTTAGAAGCTAGTGAAGTCAACGTTGATAAGATAGAGTTTGGCTGATCTGGAGGGCAACGGAATAATTGAGTCAAAAAGTGCAGTGCTGGAAAAGCACAGCAGGCCAGGCAGCATCCAAGGAGCAGGAGAGTCAATGTTTTGGGCATAAGCCCTTCATCAAGTATGTGGGAGAGGAAGGAGGCTGAGAGATAAATAGGAGGGTGGAGGTGGGATAAGGTAGCTGGGAAGGCAATAAATGGATACAGGTGTGTGGTGATTGTGATAGGATGGTGGGGAGGGTGGAGTGGATAGGTGGGAAGAAAGATGGATAGGTAGGACAGGTTAAAATGGCAGTGCCGCGTTGAAGGGTTGGACCTGGGATGAGGTGGGGAGAGGGGTGATTTGCAAACTAACGAAGTCAATGCTGATGCCATGTGTTTGAAGGGTCCAAAGGCGCAAGATGAGACGTTCTTCCTCCAGTCATTGGGTGGCTTGGATTTGGGGGTGGAGGAGGCCCAGGACTTGCATGTCCTTGGTGGAGTGGGGGGATGCAGGGGAACTTGAAGTGGTTGGCCACAGTGCGGTGGGGTTGTTGGGTGCATGTGTTCCAGAGATGTTCCCTGAAATGCTCTACATGGGCCTCAGCTATGCTTGCCTCTTAGTAGGAGAAATGGAACGGTCCACCTACCGCAGTTAGACTGGCACCAACCCCCACCTCTTCTTCCGCTACATTGATGACTGTATTGGCACCACCTTGTGGTCCCACGAGGAGGTGGAACAGTTTATCAACTTCACTAATACCTTCCACTCTGACCTTAAGCTCACTTGGATCATCTTGGACACCTTCCTCCCTTTCCTGGACATCTCCATCTCCATCTCCAGCAGCCAACTCAACACTGACATCTATTACAAACCCAACAGCTCCCACAGCTGCCTGGAATATACCTCCTCTCACTTCCCTCCTCCTGTAAAAACACAATCCCTTCCTCCCAATTTCTCCGCCTCCACTATATCTGCTCCCAGGAGGAGCAATTCCAGGACATTCCAGATGACCTCCTATTTCCAAGACCACAATTTCCCCTCCCACTTGACCAACAATGCCCTCCAGCACATCTCCTCCACTTCCCTCACCTCCACCCTTGCACACCACCTCTCCAGTTGCAACAAGGATAGAACCCTCCTCCCTGGTCCTCACCTTCCATCACACTAATATGATGCATTATCCTCTGCTATTTCCACACCAACAATGAGACCGCACTACCAGAGACGTATTTCCCTCCCCACCCCTTCCAGCATTCCACAGAGACCATTCCCTCTGCGACTCCTTTGTTAGGTCCACCCCCCCCCCCCCCCCACCACCTCAACACCCCCTCCCACCCCGCCAATGACATGCAAGTCCTGGGTCTCCTCCACCATCAAATCCAACTCACCTGACGCCTGGAGGAAGAACGCCTCATCTTCCGCTTTGGGACCCTCCAACTACATGGTATCAACGTTGACTTCACTAGCTTCTAAATCACCCCTCCCCCCACCTCATCCCAAATCCAACCCTCCAACCCAGTACCGTCCTCTTGAACTGTCCTACCTGTCTGTCTCCCTTCCCACCTATCCACTCTGCCTTCCCCGTTGAGCTATCACTATCACCCCTCACCTACATCCACCTATTGCTTTCCCAGCTACTTTCCCTCCAGCCTCACCCCCACATCCTATTTACCTCTCAGCTCCCTTCCCAGCCCCCCACATTCCCGATGAAGGGTTGATGCCCGAAACATTAACTCTCTTGCTCCTCGGAAGCTGCCTGACCTGCTGTGCTATTCCAGCACCACTCTTTTCAACCCTGATTCTCTAGCATCTGCAGTCCTCACTTTCTCTCATTGGAATAATCGAATCAAGAGATGAACAAGGAGTGAATAATTTCACATTTGGACAGCTCATAGCTGAGGTGAAAGTGAACAATGAGATAAGAAAAAGCAGTCTTTGTGATCGAGTGCACATGAAATCAGACCCTTGAATAAGATACCAAAGGTCGTTACTGGGCAAACTTAAAACAATGGTGGAGGGAGAAGGTGGAATTGGTGCAGAGAGTGTGTTTTAAAAAATTCTCAAGGTCAAGGACCAGGCTCGCAGGAAAGTAGTCTGACACAGAACAAACAGCCAAGAGGCGAGTCTGCTAGAATATAAGTGTTTTATTCCCCGCAGCGTCGCCACAACCAGGTCTCGTACTTACAACGGGTCTGGTTTATACTCACTCTACGTGTTACCGGAACTGGGAGCCGTCAGTTCTCGTAGAGCGGTTGCCAACAACCCACGCTCGGCGGTTAAGCGCAACCCCGGAGCAGACTCTACCGAACTGGAGACTTTTCCAGCTGATATACTCTTTTCGAGATCTAAACATTCATGTGAACAGCAGAGCAAGGCTGAAAAACACATTCCATTCTGGTCACATGCAGATAAGAAGATTCACACGGGAAGGTGTGTAATAAGATTCACACAGGACTAAGCGACACCTTCCATTTTCGGTTAGATTCACATATGTATTGGGACACAATTTTAACCCTTTCACCACATTCCACTGCTTGGCCCAATACATGTGTTACATTATGATTCACACATGTATTGGGACATAATTTTACACCACAGAGTGCAATAACCATTTGAATGCAGCTGCTGCTTCTGCTCCCTAATGGTGAAGAGGCTGATACAATTCTGATGTTCAGGTCTTATTTCAATCTGAAATTGCAGATATTGAATAGATGTTTTGAGAGATTGTATTGACCTTGGGCCTAGAAACTTCAGCTGGCTTGAATTTTGCACATGGTGATGTCAGCACTGTGTATGCAGGGAACGTTTTGTCCGTTAAGTTGTTGAATGTATGAGCAGATAACATGCAGTGAGAGGAACAGGGACCTGACGGTGCACTCAGCAGGTCGCTTCTGAGCCCATGACATTTGAAGATCGAGAAATCAACAGAAGAAATTCCAAGAAGGTCAATTAAAGGAGTGCATTCAACTTCACTTCCAATGCAGTAGAAAAAAAGACAAAGAAACAAAGAATAGACTAAGAGTGAGAGAGACAGACAGACAGACAAGAGATAGAAAGAAAAGCTGGTCAGCCCGTCTCAGCCTGTTACAGGATCCCTGTCTGGATTTTATCTGCATGAGGAGAGCCACTGGGAATTGTGGCCATTCTTTGGTCTACCCCTGGCCCACAGCAGCATTATGGATGTCAGCCTGGAACATGGGTATGCGGAGTCAGTGTTACTGTGGTGATTCAGTCAGGACCCAGTGAAGGGATGACATGCTGTTTGGTGAGAATATACCTCACCAGTTGGGGGTGGACCCATACACCAAACTGCCGGTGGTGGCAGGAATAGGTCTTTCAATGGCCCTTACTTTTCTACTGAAGGGCCACAATTGTCCATTAGGTGGGGAAGCCATCCACAGCCACCTTCTTCACCAAGGGTAAAATGCCAACAGTGTCAGGAAGGTGAGAGACATACCAAACTCTTCCTTTCTACTTGAGTTTTTAGCCCCACTGTCTCTGTTACCTACCTGACGGCTCATAAAATCTGAGCTGAAAAGTTTAAAAAAATGTTTGACTTAATCATTAATAAAAATCTCATTAGATAAATGAGAGTTAGTTTTCAATGCCAGTTGAGTTGATCGGCAGTAATTAACACCTAACACTATGATAAAAGGGTGCTCACACGGGTATTTTCTAGTCTTAAATATATGCTGCTGATTTAGCTTCTATCTTTTGGTAAAATGCAGCAACTTCACAATATTCATTTAGACAGAACTGGTTCGGCAAAATGCTACTTTCTTGAAGTTAACAGTGGAGCAGATCATGTTAGCATCCACCCCAAAATAATGACACTATTCATCTTGTTGTTGTTTGATTGATGCATTCTAAGGTTTTAGTTTGAACTCCAAAGGGGCAGACAAATATATTCCAGTGGATGAAGCTAAATCTGTTTCTTTATATACTTACTTTTTATTGGCACAACCCAACATTGTTGTGTAAACTTCAGGAATTTTGCTTTGCCATGTCTTTGGCTTAGGAAACATTATTATGAGCATTCTGTAAGGAAACAAATCCTTTAGGATTTCAGATTATTTTAAGTTTTGTTTAATAGTCATTTTCAAAAGGAAAATTTGCTTTAGTGAATAATTGTACAGCTAGCATAACATTGGTGCTAGCTCAACAGTTCTATTATTTTTAATAAGAGTCATACAGTCATAGGATTGTACAGCACAGAAACAGACCCTTCGGTCCAACTCATCAATGCTGACTATGCATCCTAAATTAATCTAGTCCCATTTGCCAAAATTTGACCCATATGCCTCTAAACCCTTCCTATCCATGTGCCCATCTAGAGTTCATTCCACATGTGCACCATCCTCCGTGTGAAAAAGTTGCCCCTTAGGTCTCTTTTATAACCTTACCCTCTCACCTTAAACCTATGATCTCTAATTTTTGTCTCCCTAGCTTGGGAAAAAGACCTTGGTTATTCACTCTATCCATGTCCCTCATGATTTATAAACCTCTATAAGGTCAGCCCTCAACCTTCAACCCTCCAGAGTAAATAGCCCCGGCCTATTCACCCTCTCCCTATAGCTCAAACTCTCCAACCCTGGCAACATCCTTATAAAACTTTTCTGAATTCTTTCAAGTTTCACAACATTGATCCTGTAGCTGGGAAACCTAGAATTCATACAGTATTCCAATAGTGGCACAATCAATGTCCTGCACAGCTGCAACATGACATCCCAACTCCTCTACTCAACACAGTGATCAATAAGGCAAATGTTCCAAATGCCTTCTTCACAATCCTGTCCGACTGTGACTTTATCTTCAAGGAATTATGAACCTACACTCCAAGGCCTCTTTGTTCAGCAACACTTGCCAGAACTCGATTAAGTGTATAAGTCCTGCCCTGATTTGCCTTTCCAAAATGCAACACATCGCATAAATTGAAATTAAACTCCATCTACCACTCCTCGGCCCACCAGCCCATCTGATCAAGGTCCAGTTGTACTCTGAGATAACCTTCTTCACTGTACACTACACTACCAATTTTGGTGTCATCTGCAAACTTACTAATCATTTCTCCTATAATCACATCCAAATCATTTATATAAATGACAAGAAGAAGTAGACTCAGCATCGATCCTAGTGATAAACTGTTGGTCACAGGTCTCCAGTCTGAAAAACAACCTTCCACCATCACCTTCTGTCTCCTACCTTCAAGCCAATTTTGTATCCAAATGGCTAGTTCTCCCTGGATCCCATATGATCAAACCTTACTAACCAGTCTACCATGTGGACTTTGTTGAACACCTTGCTGAAGTCCACACAGAAAATGCTCACTGTTCTGCCTCCAACAATCTTCTTTGTCACTTCTTCAAAAAACTCAATCAAGTTAGTGAGATATGATTTCCCACATACAAATCCATGAACTCAGATTTCTCCAGTTTCCTCATTTCCCCTCCCCCCACCTTGTCTCAGTCAAATCCCTCGAACTCAGCACCGCCTTCCTAACCTGCAAACTTCTTCCTGACCTCTCCGCCCCAACCCCACTCCGGCCTATCACCCTCACCTTGACCTCCTTCCACCTATCGCATTTCGAACACCCCTCCCCCAAGTCCCTCCTCCCTACCTTTTATCTTAGCCTGCTGGACACACTTTCCTCATTCCTGAAGAAGGGCTTATGCCCGAAACGACGATTCTCCTGTTCCTTGGGATGCTGCCTGACCTGCTGCGCTTTTCCAGCAACACATTTTCAGCACATACAAATCCATGTTGACTATCCCTAATCTGTGTTTGCCTTTCCAATTACACGTAGATCCTGTCCCTCAGAATCCCCTCCAATAATTTACCCACCAGTGACGTCAGGCTCACTGGTCTATAGTTCCTTGGCCTTTTCTTGCAACCTTTCTTAAATAATGGCAACACATTAGCCACCCACCAGTCTTCTGACACCTCAGCTGCGGCTATCGATGATGCAAATATCTCAGCAAAGGGCCCAACAATCACTTCCCTAGCTTCCCACAAAGTTCCGGGATAACCTGGGGTTTTATCCACCTCCAGCACCTCCTTCTTTGTAATATGGACATTTTTCATGATATCACTATTTGTTTCTCCAAGTTCTCTAGCTTCCATATCCATCTTCACAGTAAATGCTGATGTGAAACACTTGTTTAGTATTTCACCCATCTCCTGCATGTCCACACTTTTCTTGTTGATCTTTAAGGGGCCCTATTGTCTCCCTAGTTACTCTTTTGCCCTTAATGTATTATTGAATCTCTTTGGATTCTCCTTAACCCTATTTGCCAAAGTTATCTTATGTCCCCTTTTTGCCCTCCTGAGTATGCACATACTGCCTTTAATACTCCTCAAGGGATTCAGTCGATCCCCGCTGTCTACACCTGCCATATGCCTTCTTCTTTTTCTTGACCAGCATTCCATATGTGTACCAGCCTTGCCCTTCGCACTAATAGGGACATATTGCCTTCTTAAATAGAATTTCTCCTGAATTTCCCCTTTTAGTTCTTTCGCCAAAACCATTAATCATTGGCCTATTATGACCAAATTCAAGTTCAAGTTAGCTGTAAAAACCTTCATAAGGGTTTGACCATTTGGAACTGAAATTAAGTGAATCAAGGAGTTGAAAAGTTTTGGAATTATCTACCACAAATAGCTGTTGATGCTCATTCATTGAATCCATTGAAGGTAGGGATTAGGGCTCTTAGTATAAGGCATGAAAGTGAAGAGTTGAGGTAGAAGACCACTCAGGATCTTATTTAGCATCTCTCATTGTACTCACCTAATCTGCTTTCTTGTTTTTATACTCAGTGTTGCTACTTGCAAAACTAAGAAATTCTTATTTAACTGCCCTGTCACATTCAACCTTTTGCTCTATTAACCACTCAAGAAAACTTTCACCACCTGCAGATTTTTGATTTGGTACCATTTGGATTGTACTGCTTTTCCATACTGTCTTTGCAAAGTGCATCACTTACTTATATTAATTTTCATCTTCCATGTCTCAGAAGGTTTCAACATTCGTTTCAGTTGAACAGCGTGTCGACTCCAGACTAAAGTAAACAAATGAGATATTATTGAACCTTTTTGTTTCTTCTCTTCAGCCATTACCATTCCATTTTACCAAGCTCCATCAATTCTTGTAATCAGTCCTGCCTTCTATTCTATGTAAAATCGGCTTTAAGGTAGGAGACATAGGGTGGTGATGGATGGTTGTTTTTTGGACTGGAAACGTGTGACCAGCAGTGTGCCAATGGGAATGGTGCTGAGTCCACTTTTATTTGTCATTTATATAAATGATTTGGATGAGAATATAGGAAGTATGGTTAGTAAGTTTGCGGATGACATCAAAATTGGTGACATAGTGGACAGTGAAGTGGATTATCTGAGATTACAAAGAGATCTTGATTAATTGGGTCAATGGGCTGAGAAGTGGCAGATGGAGTTCAATTTGGATAAAAGTGAGATATTGCATTTTGGTACAACAAACAAGGGCAGGACTCATCCAATTGATGGTGGGGTTCTGGGTGTGCTGTAGAACAGAGTGACCCAGGCATTCAGGTACATAATTCTTTGAAATTTGCATCACAAGCAGATGGATGGTTAAGAAAGCGTTTTGCATGTTTGCCTTCATTGCTCAGACCTTTGAGTATTGGAGTTGAAACATCATTTTAAGGTTGTGCAGGACATTTGTGAGGCCTCTTCTGGAGTACTGTGTGCAGTTCTGGTCACCCTGTTACAGGAAGAATATTATTAAACTGGAGAGGGTTCAGAAAAGATTTACCAGGATGTTGCTGGGAATGGAGAGTTTGAGATATAAAAATAGATTGGAAAGACTGAGCATAGGAGGTTGAGGGGTGACCTTCCAAAAATCATGAGGGGCATAGATAAGGTGAATGACCAGGGTCTTTTCTCTAAGTTGGTTGAGTTTTAAACTGAGGGGGGGGGGGGGGGGCATATTTTTAAGGTGAGAGAAGAAAAGTTTAAGAGGACATGAGGGGCAACATTTTTTGCATAGAGCGTACAGTTAGTGTGTGGAATGAACTGCAAGAGAAAATGATGGATGCAGGTACAGCTACAATGTTTAAAAGATGTTTGTATAAGTTCATGAATAGGAAATGTTTGGAGGGATGTGGGCAAAATGCAGGAAGGTGCGACTAGTTTAGTTTGTCGACACAGACTGATTGGACTCAAGGGTCAAGATATGAGCGGTGCTGGAAAAGCACAGCAAGTCAGGCAGCATCCGAGGAGCAGGAAAATCGACAATTCAGGCAAAAGCCTGATTAAGGGCTTTTGAAAATCCTGATGAAGGGCTTTTATCCAAAACATCGATTTTCCTACTCCTTGGATGCTACCTGACCTGCTGTGCTTTTCCAGCACCACTCTAATCTTGGCTCTAATCTCCAGCATCTGCAGTACCCATTTTTGCCTGGTTGGACCCAAGGGTCTGAGGCCACACTGTATCAATGACTCTATCAAAAAAAAAATATTCTTGTCTCTTCTGCCCTAGTTCCCTGTTTCTGTTATATCTCCAACTTTTAACTGTTTCTCTGTCCATTGTTGCTATCTGACCACTGGAAATATTTTCAGATATTTTTAATTTTTTACATCATGGGACAAGTAACCCTTAATGTTGTACATTGGAAATAAAAACTGAAAATGTACCCAGGATGTGACAATTTGATGTTTGAAATGGGAGCTTGGTGTTCCAAGCTAGCTGTGTGGAAAGCATCCCCTCAAAAGTGTTGCATTGCTGATCAATGCAAGCACAATTGTTGGCAGCAGACTGCGGTTCTCCACCGGTAAAATACGGCGCTCCGCGGCTTCTATGTGTGTAGGTACGGGCGAGCATGGATATCTGGGAACTGTAGTTCTTTCTCTCGCAATCGTTGGACACAGTGTCGACCCTGGGACTTCAGATCCCATGAGGCAGCGGGCTTGCGGACGCATGCGTAGTAGGAACAGAGGCGGCTGTGCTGCTTCCGAGGACAGAATATGGTCCAAGCGCTCCCTGGTTTACCGTGTTGGGGGGAGGGGGGAGGGGGGTAAGACGGAGCTGCTGCTGGCACCCAGTAACCAGAGGGAGCGATAAAATGCCAGTCAGCACCTAGAGTGAGCGAGAAGGAGAAGATACGCGGAGAAGAAATATTGAGCTGGCGATCAGAGCTTGCGTGGGTTTTATCAGTGAAATGTTCTTTCATTGCAGCAGCTCGCTCCCCAGTCAATGATGAAGAAGCAGTTCAATCGGATGCGGCAGCTCGCCAACCAGACGGTGGGGAGGTAGGCGCAGCATTGCAAATCTATGACCCATGTCTGTTGTTTCACATCAATAACAATAATAATAATAATAATAGCATTTATAACGCCTGCATCCCGGAGAATGTGCCCCGGCTGAACGACAGCAGAGACTGCGAAGAGTTTAGCTCAGGAATGCAGAGCTGGTTGTTATTTTATGTGTGACAGTCCCTGTATGTGTCTGCGTCTCCCTGTCTGTAAGACTGTGACCCTGTGTGTGCGTGATTGTGTGTCCCTTTTGTGTGTGTGTTGGGGAGGGGGGGGGGGGGGTGCGTGTGACTATGTCCCTGTGTGACTGTATGTGGTGTATGTGACTGTGAACCCAGTATGTATGAGGACTATGTGTCCCTGCGTTTGTGTGCGACTGTGTGAGATTGACTTTATGTGGGGTATGTTTGTGACTGTATCCCTGTGACTGTGAGTGTGTGTCTTGTCAGTTCGCTGCTTCGCTTGGTTCAGTCTGTCCGCAGAAGCCTGGGTCCCAGCCGCGGCCGCTTCGCTAAAACCGAGTTTGACGGTGGAGGGCCGGGGCACATTTCATTTCGGTCCTCAGAAATTGTCAACCATCCGCCACAATTTAAGAAACATGTGAGGGAGGGGGTGGGGGCGATGTGTGGGGGAAAGAGATTCTATTCCCATCCCACAGACATAGCCAGTGCTGCGTCGGTCGATATTGATTGAGAATATAATGCGTATTCAAGCTGAGAATGAATGAGATCTTAAATATTTGAGGTCACGAAGAGTGTCAGGGTTTGAAGAGAGAATCTGACGTGTCTTGTTGTAGGATTGCGGTATTGAGACTTGGCCTCCCAGCTGGGGGGGGGGGGCGTGGTTGATGTCAAATGCACCTTGCGGATTGCAAGCACAGAGCGAAAGGACAGTCTTTAGCTGAGGCTTCCTTTAAGAAGCAAGGTAGAGATTTGCTTGACTTCTGCAAGTGGTGATCCAGACCTTTTCGCTGCACAATACACTCCACAAGGTGGCATTAAAAACATGTTTACATTTCAGAGGATCCTGCGGTAAAGTGATGCTCTTGCAAAAAAAAGTGGAAAAAAAAAGCTTTGAGCATTCGCTAATGTCCGCGTGATTTGCTTTGCACATGTATCCTCCCACCCCGTCCATTTGTAGAGGGTTGAAATTGTTTCTATGTTCCTGCCTTTACAAACCAACAGCCCGGAGGTGGTACCGTTCGCGCCGCAAACCCCTGCATCAGGAGAAACCGCGGGCGCGGAGCTCTCTGGGGCAGAGGTGCGAACGTCAGACGCAAGATGAAAATCTAGTTGATTGTGTCGAATCGCAAGTGTTTGAAGGAAGGGAAGCAACTATCTCAAAGAAGGAAAGGGCTCCAATGATCTGACACGGACGTGTCTGCTGAAAAATGTAGCATTCAATGTTCTAAATGAGTTGGTAAAACTGTACTGCTCCTCAACGCACACGATTTCCCCTGAACTCATGGCAAACGAATGACAGGATTTAAATACTTTAGCTATGTCAGCACTCGAGGTGACAATTACAATTTACCTGACATTTCACGTGACTCCCTACTTTTCCAGATCCATCATAAAATTTACCTAAAATGTAAATTACATTTGCTTTTACAATTTGAAGCTAGCTTAATATGTTTAAAATCCTCTGAAATCAATGGTAACAGGCAATATATTATGGGCTGTAAATGTTCTTTTGGCACTGTATATGCCATCCTAGCTGTAATCGATTCCTCATTCAGGATGAACTAAGGAATTCTAAGAATCAGGCTAGGATAACAATAACTTCCTTTTTGGGTATATGTTGTAAGGCTTCTGTTGCTGCTCTCAGCCTGATATTGATGCGTTTGGGAATGAGGCAGACTTGGAGATTAGTCATTTGTCTTTGCACCTGAAAGCATTCAGTGCTAGTTCCCCACCATGAAATATCCCCTAGAATGTTCAACATGAATGTGAACTGATGCTCAGATTGTGCTGCTGGCCTCAAAATGACCACGCTCACTGCTGACCTCAAAGAAAGCTCCCCACAAAAGACCCAGCAATCCCTGTGGCATGCATTTCCTCATTCCAGGCATTGGATTAATTCTGGCACTGAGTCAAGGCCAATTCCTAGATTCCAGCAACAATGATGCTTTCAAATAGGCTAATCACATCGAAGAATGCACACAGACAGCTTGCCAAGAAGTGAAATACACGAATTATCCTTCATATCAATTTCACAGATGGTGAAATAAAGACAATGGCATCCATATGATATATATGGTAGAGCATTGTAAACCAACTTTGAGAAAATGTGATTTTTTTAATTAAATGGATATTCTGTTGGATTTGTTCTCACAATGTAGACATTTAAATTTTCGCAAACATAAAATAAGCTTTTCAAGGCCAAAGAGGTTGCTCAGACGTAGCTGGGACTTGGGTGTACTGTTCAAAACTTTGTTGTACTTCATTCAACAAAGCGCAGCTATTTTGGAACACTGATATTACAGCTTAGAAGAGAAAGTTCACGTGTTCAAATAATTTTGAAGGATGATTATCTATAGCGACAACAAAAGTGCACCTATTGGAGGAACAGAGTATCATCAACAGAAATTTCTGGATTTCGGCAGTTAACTGTCCTGTGTGGATGCTAAAAGTTGCTGTCAGTTTCACATTTGTATTGACACTCAATGCTGACAGTCATGCCATCCTTACAAGTACAAAATCTTGGTTCCTGATTTGCTTATCTTTTAGGCTTATTCAAATCCAGGACTAGATTATTTCTGATTTGATTATTTAGAAATGTGTCTCTCCTTAACTAAATATCTTTAATTAAAGAAATTCAAGCAGTATTTTAATATCTAAAGTACTTACAGTATTAGAAAATACTTCCTATCTTATTTGGATGATCTTCAGATTTAGACATTGGTGTTGACATTTTTAAGGGGAAGTCCAATGTTTAAATGAGAGTGATGGAGTAAAGTTGCAGGAGCTCATGTGGAATACAAATGTCAGTACAGAGCTGTTAGATTGAATTGCTCATTTATCTGTTCATGTTAAGGTTAGAAAACTACAGCAACTAGCAAGGTTTCTCGTTGGAGGAATAATTCATTACAGAATGAACTTTATTCATTCATTCATGGGATGCAGGTGTCACTGGCAGAGCCAGCATTTATTGCCAATCCCTAGTTGCCCTTGAGAGACTAGTGGAGAGTTACTTTCTTGAACAATTGCAGTCCATGTGATAGGTAGAGCCACAATGTGATGAGCAACAAAATTCCAGGATTTTGACACGGCGCCACAGCGTTCCTGTATATCTGCTATCCTTCTTGATAATAGTGGTTGTGGGTTTGAAGGTGTTGTATAAGCAGTCTTGGTGAATTTCTGCAGTACATCCTGCAGGTGGTTCTTGATCAGACAGTATTTGATTTAGGATCATAGAGTCATACAGCGCAGAAACAGACCCTTCGGTCCAACTCATCCATGCTAACCAGACTTCTCAATCAGACCCACTCCCATATGCCAGCATTTGCTCATCGTCTTCTAAAAACTTCCTATTCATATACTCATCCAGATGCCTTTTAAATGTTGTAATTATATCCACCTCCACTCCTTCATCTGGCAGCTCGTTCCATACACGCACCACTCTCTGTGTGAAAAGGTTACCCCTCAGATCCTTTTTAAATCTTTCCCCTCTCACCTTAAACCTATGCCCTCTAGGAAAAAGAATCTGACAACATAACTATCATCCTTTGACATTCCATGACATTAGCACTGCTGAAATCATTACCGTCAATGTCCTGGGCTTACCATCAACTAGAAACTGAATTGAACCAGCGATATGATGACTTCAGGAGGAGGTCATAGGCTAGGATTCCTGTAATGAGCAATTCACTTATCGACTCCCCAAAGCCCTTCCATCAATCACGAGGCACAAGTCAGGATTGTGCTGGATAATGCCCCATTGTCTGAATGAGTGCAAATCCAACAGCATCCAAGAAACTTGACACCATCCAGCACAAGGAAGCCCAGTTGATTGGCATCATATCCACAAATATTCAGAGATGCTTTGGTTTATAGGAAACAAAAGTTCTGAAGAAGAGTCACTGGACCCAAAATGTTAACTCTGACTGCTCTCCACAGATGCTACCAGACCTGCTGAGGTTTTCCAGCAATTTCTATTTTTCTTTCTGATTTCCAGCATCCACAGTTTTTTTATAAGTATCCAAGACCCTACTATGATTCAGAAGGGTCACATTTACATGGGCATGCTGGGTATTATGCCACAATGAGTTCATCTTAAGCAACCGTGAAAGAAATAGCAAATTGTGCGTGATCAGTTCCAGGCCTGAATGTCAGACAGGGAAGATCACGTGTACAATTGAAATATCCTTGTAACAAGAACATCTTACATGTTCATCCTGGGTTCAAAGCAAAATCCTTTCTGTGCCGCACAGGCAAGATTAAAACTGCAAGAAACCACACCTAATTTCATCAGGTGTATCAGCTATATATTATGTTCCTTCTAAGCCCTAGAAAATAAGGAGTATTGGTGATAGCAAACTCAGTCCTCTGGTACTCTGGTGAAGGTGCATTGCAGATGGAGAGAGCCTCTGCCACTTTAGGGCCAATTGGTGCTTTCCCTGAAATGAAAGCACATTTACAGTGCCTTTACTTTTATTCAGTCAGCACTAGTTTGTTCCAATTATAATTATAAAATAGATTGTTACTCCTACTGCTTTGTGTGCTGTAATCTGTTTGGCCAGAATTCCTCTTGTTCCAAGAAGGGAAACAAATGTTGATAATGATATTTGCTCGTGTGTTGGAGATTGTGGAAGATTGTATTGATAATAATTTCATTTTTAATTATATGACTAGTTATATTCTTATTGTCCCCCCTAGAGACTCTTATTAAGAAAATGTTAGAACTATTTCAGCATTGCTTGTGATAGTATTTAAGAGCTGTGTTTACTTGAGGCAGAAGCAGTTGGGTTTACTTAGATTTGTATTTCTCAGGCTTTCCTTTGCCTAGCCTTCCATTTCATTCCAGTTTGAAATGTGGATGTAGTGTCCCTGAAACATTTCTAAAGCTTTGTCTGCATCACACGACCTATTCATGGAACTGAGTTATAACTCCACTGCATGTTTGATAAAAATGAATCCACAAATCAGATCACTGCTCCTGTCTTTCTGCTGCCCAACCATATGCGGTTATATCAAAGCTGCTTTGAATCCTTACTTCTTTACCCTTAAGTTTTATCAACGCTAGCAGATTATAATGGTCTTTACATACAGCAGGCAAATCACATTCTCACAGACTCCCCTGCTGAACACAGTGGAAACTATATATCTGAAGTAATTCCACTGCTGTTATGTGATTTAACAGTAAATGTTAGTGTATGTCTGTTTCTGAGTATGTATTTAATATTTTAATCAAATTGAAAACCTTATCTTTTTTAAGAACTTTAGAAACTTGTCATTTTCAATCATTTTGAATCTTTCACTTCTCATATTTCCTCTTCCGAGTGAGTGTCAAGAACCTATCAACATGCATAATTGCAGCAGAAATGGCTGGATACCATTCAGAATTAAGATCACTGGCTGGAGCTCCTGTCCCTAATCCAAGAGCAGTGTAGCCAAAAGTAGCAGCAGCCTTTCCTTTCGCTATTGTGGTATCCCAATCATTGCTCCAAACTGATGTAGAACAGATTGGGAAGGCAGCCTAAATCCAGAGACTTCCTTGGATGATATGGCTCAGCTGCGAACTGGATACATTTGCTGAACAACTGGAGTAGAGGTCAAAAATAAATCTAATTTGTTGAATGGCTGTTCTGCACCTGCTTCACATAGGATCACAAAATAACAAGCGGAAAAAGAGATGTATATATCTGGTATAGAAAGTTGCATTGTAAAATGCTATTATGTTGCTTTCCAACTACGTTTACAGAGTTTATTCTTGTCATTTTTAAGAAGAGAAGGACTTTTCTACTCCTGTATCACAAATTTCTGACAGAAGTAATTGTACTGTGCCATTGTTATCCAGACAAACCAAACAGCTATTGTCATTACCCCAAAGTTCCACAAACAACAATGAGATGAATGACCTATTAACCTGCTTCTGATGCTTTTGGTTAAGAGACAAGTATCAGGCCAGGACAACTGAAAAACTCTTTGTTCTTAATTTGAAGTCTTGCAGACATCCAGAAACATTTCATAGAAAATAGGCAGCTACAACCTTGATTTTAAAGGACAATACCCTGATTCAATTTTGCACAAGAAAGCTTGAAACCACAATAATCTGTCTGGTTACAAACTGGAAATGCTCCTTAAAGAATTGTTAAAATGCATGTAAAATACTATGATCGTGGAATTCCATGGTTAGTAATCTCAACTCTAAATATTGTGAAAATGTTACATTGGCACCTGCCTGTCCTGACCCTAATGACATTGACATTCTCACTCCTTAACCCTGCCACTATTAGATGACCCCTGAATAAGTTAGCCAACTAAAGATGTTTTTGAAATTTCTTCCTCCAAAGTGCAGACCACATTTCAGATGTCATCCTTCTTGGTGGGATACACAAATGCTGGCATGGAACTTGTTATGCCAAATCTCTTTTGGCATCACCTACTGTCACTCTGCCCCATGTTTCACCTTAAGGAGACCTTACAAATCCCCTCTGCCCCTCCATCCCTGACTTGTCACTCATTTTGTAGTCAATGTGGTTCCACTGGGAGGCAGTGGCATTATACCAAGAGACTAGTAAAAAGTCCCAAGGAGTTTCAGGGCCTTGCTGGTTATTTTATGGTGAGAGAGATGAACCATTTTAAAATAACCAATATTTTGGCTTGAATTTAATGGCCTTTTCTATATCTACTCAATCTTTTCTGCCCTACAATTGCATGATATGCATTAGCCAGATTTTTATCCATTTTTAATAATCAATAGCAGCTTTTCTGCAAGCTATTAAATTATTTTATTCTGAAGAGGTTGAGTTAATGAGGAAATCGGTAATAGTCCCAATAAAATAGAAAAAGAGAAGGCTGTGTTTTGCTGACATTGTCAAATATGATCACCTTTACAGAATTCAGTTTAAGTTATCCCTTCAAATAGAAACAATATTGCTCAAGTCACCTCAGCTGATGTAATGGCTTACTTTGAAAGGATAGAACAGATCTAAAAGTTAAAGTTCTAAATTGGAGGAAGGCTAATTTTGACGGTATTGGGCAAGAACTTTCAGAGGTAAAGGGGCAGCTGGAAATTGGAATGCCTTCAGAAATGAGATAACGAGAGTCCAGAGAAAGTATATTCCCGTTAGGGTGAAAGGAAAGGCTGGTAGGTATAGGGAATGCTGGAAGACTAAATGGCAAATAGAGTTAAGGAGAATCCAAAAGGTTTTTACAAATATATTAAAGACAAAAGGATAACTTAGGAGAGAATAGGGTCCCTCAAAGATCACAAGGCGGCCTTTGTGTGAAGCTGCATAAAATGGGGCAGACACTAAACGAGTATTTTGCATCAGTATTTACTGTGGAAAAGGACATGGAAGATATAGAATGTAGGGAAATTGACAGTGACATCTTGAAAAATGTCTGTATTACAGAGGAGAAAGTGCTGGGTGTCTTGAAACGCATAAAAGTGGATAAATCCCCAGGCCCTGATCAGGTGTACTCTAGAACTCTGTGGGAAGCTATGGAAGTGATTGCTGTGCCTCTTGCTGAGATATTTGTATCATCAATAGTCACAGGTGAGGTCTGGAGATTGGCTAACGTGGTGCCACTGTTTAAGAAAGGCGGTCATGACAAGCCAGGGAACTATAGACCGGTGAGCCTGACATTGGTGGTGGGCAAGTTGTTGGAGGGAATCTGGAGGGACAGGATGTACATATATTTGGAAAGGCAAGGACTGATTAGGGATTGTCAACATGGCTTTATGCGTGGGAAATCATGTCTCAGAAACTTGATTGAGTTTTTTGAAGAAGTAACAAAGAGGATTGATGAGGGCAAAGCAGTAGATGTGATCTATATGGACTTCAGTAAGGCATTTGACAAGGTTCCCCATGGTAGACTGGTTAGCAAGGTTAGATCTCATGGAATATAGGGAGAACTTGCCATTTAGATACAGAACTGGCTCAAAGGTAGAAGACAGAGGGTGGTGG
>NC_057733.1:20830371-20842928 GCF_004010195.1 Chiloscyllium plagiosum
CTTCCTATTGGAAAGATGTGGTGAAATTTGAAAGGGTTCAGAAAAGGTTTACAAGGATGTTGCCAGGGTTGGAGGATTTGAGCTATAGGGAGAGGCTGAATTGGCTGGGGCTGTTTTCTCTGGAGCGTCAGAGGCTGAGGGGTGACCTTATAGAGGTTTACAAAATTATGAGGGGCATGGATAGGATAAATAGAAAAGTCTTTTCCCTGGAGTGGGGCAGTCCAGAACTAGAGGGCATAGGTTTAGGGTGAGAGAGGAAAGATATAAAAGAGACCTAAGGGGCAACTTTTTCACTCAGAGGGTGGTACGTGCATGAAATGAGCTGCCAGAGGAAGTGGTGGAGGCTGGTACAATTGCAACATTTAAAAGGCATCTGGATGGGTATATGAATAGGAAGGGTTTGGAGTGATATGGGCCAAGTGCTGGTGGGTGGATCTAGATTGGGTTGGGATATCTGGTCGGCATGGACAAGTTGGACTGAAGGGTCTGTTTCCATGCTGTACATCTCTATGACTCTATCACTCGCATAATCAGTGGCTAGGAACTATAACATTGTTATGTCTATATGTGACATGTATCATCAGAATTAGACTGCAGCACTGTTCACATTTCATCTTGTTTGTCATCTTTTCTGACGGAACCAAATATCAGAACAACTGAAATCGAATCCGATGAAATTGAGCACTGGGTGAGACAAGGTGATACCCTTTAGCATCAGAGCTGACACCATGATAAAACAAGTGTTAGATGAAGAAGAGAAAGGTGTAAAGTGGGTGATCAACTGGTGAAGGTAGTGCAATTTGCTGATGAACAGGCTCTATTAGTTAGCACAGCAAAAGATCCACAGATACCATTGGACAGAATAAATAAACTGGGAAAAGCTTACAGATTAAAAATTAGTTTTAAAAAAGACAAACATTTTAAAGGTCAGAAGAAATAATAGTGGGCAAGTAGAGGTTACAATGGTCAATAGCTATCACAATTTAAGTAATAAGAAGGATGTTGTGAAACTTGAAAGCAATCAAAAAGGATTTACAAGGGTGTTGCAGGGTTGGAGGGTTTGAGCTATGGGGAGAGGCTGAATAGGCTCTGTTTTCCCTGGAGCATCAGAGGCTGGGGGTGTCCTTCCTAAGGTTTATAAAATCATGAGGGGCATGGAAAGGGCACATGTGCAAGATTTTTTTCAGGATGTTAGTGGAATCAAAAAGTAAAAGGCATAGGTTTAAGGTGAGGAGAAAGATTTAAAAGGGATTTAAGGGGCAATGTTTTCATGCAGTGGATGGTGTGTGTATGGAATGAGCTGTCAGAGAAACTGGTGGAGGCTGTTACAAGTGCATTGTTTAAAATGCATCGGGATAGGTATATGTAGCGGAAGGGTCTGGAGGGATATAGGCCAATTGCTGGCAAATGGGACTAAATTTATTTAGGATATTTGGTCGGCATAGACGAGTTGGACCAAAGGGTCTTTTTCCTTGCTGTACAACTCTATGACCATAAAGAAGTCATATCTAGATTAGCCATGCAAAGGATGCTGTCTGTAAAGATAAATGTTTGCTCTGCATAAGAATGATTGGAGATCTTAATGAAAACAATCAAAATGTGGTTTAGTGTCTTGTTGTATGGGTTTGAAACATGAACATAGGAAAGCAGACATCAAAAGATTGGAAAGCTATGAAATATGGTTCTGGTAAGGGAGAATGCTGAAGCAATGAAGATTCAGGATGGTTGAGGAGGAAGATAATTCGTGAATATTTTGTAGAAAGACAAGTACCTTGTCATCACATATTGCCTGATGGAGCTAGCATTAGGTCAAAGTTTAAATCCCACATTCTTCTCACCAGTTTGTGAATTTGATAGAGTTAGGAACTCCTGTAGGTCTGCAGTCAATCTTCCTGAAATGGCCGTAGCAATGAAGATAAAGAGGAAGTGCTGGAGGAACACAAATGGCCTGGCAGTATCTGTGGGAGAGAAAAAGTGTTTATGTTTCCAATGACCCTTCGTCAGATCGCTCTGAAAAAGGGTCATTAGACTTGAAATGTTGTCTCTGTTTATCTTTCTCCAGGTGCTGCCAGACCTGCTGAGTTTCTCTCGAATGTTGTGTTTTTGTTTCAGATTTCCAGCATCCACAGCTCTTTGTTTTATTACAGTAATATGTTTTCTTTGGAGTACTTGATATGCAGGACTTCAGGACAGGATTTTCTTGGACTAGGTATATAGTCCTAGTAAATGAGAAATTAAATAAGAGTTTATTTTGAGAAAACACTGCCCAAGATGTATTTTGCTATAATTTTGTGTTCCCAACAGCAAGCTTTGGTTTAAGAAGAAGTACTGATCTTATGCAGGCTGTGAAAAGTTAGTAGTATCTTTAACTTGAATGGGAACATAATGCAAAAGGTTGTACAGCAACCAAGATATGCAGGATTTGAATAGAAAATAAGTAATTATGCTCTTTGCCATTTTTTCTTTTCAAAACTATTTAACACTTGAGTTCCTATTACATGAAAATAACACTTGTGCACCATATATTTTAATTGCTAACTCTGTTAAACAGAAATTCTGCTCCAAATGCATGTGATAACTTACTATATATAATTGTTATTACTCTCAGACTAACCTCTGTGTTTCAGACAGCCACACTATAACGTCTTACCAAATGTCCTCAAGTTTAATTAATGATTACTTCATGTTTAGTATATTGACTCTCCTCACTTTGGTAACTTGTGCATTCTCTATATCTAAATTTTTATCCCTTAACCCAGAAGTTTCTGACTGATGGAAGTGCCCATTCCTCAGGTGGTATGGCCCACCTCAAACCTCACCTCGATCGTTTCTGATGTATAAATCAGAACAGTGAGAGTTGGCTTTTCTTTTACATTTTAGACAACAGCAAAAGTATCTCTCAGTGTAAAGTACTCAATCCATTCAATCCTTTTGGTCCTTAAATTTGAACAATGTGTGACTGCATTATTCCTCTGATGTCACCTTCTGTCTCCTCTAGTTTTCTTTGACCATTGCTGGCCACATACCAGTGTGTAGGGACTGCCTACCTGATGATATTTTTCCATCCATGTGGAGGTTTCGATCTGTTTTTCTTTGGCACAGCATGTTAACACTGCCACCCGGAGAGTATTTATTAAACATTTCTTACAATTGTTGAGCATTGCTCAAAAGAGAGGCAGAGTGCCACAACCTTTCAACTTGGCAGTCATCAGGATAAACACAAGAATGCCAATTTCAAATGATCACAGCAATTTATGTTACAAAAGAAAGAAATGCTGATTGGTTTCCAAATCAATTGCACGTTACTGTAATGATTCGGAGATGCCAGTGTACAAAGTTAAAAATCACACAACACCAGGTTATAGTCCAACAGGTTTAATTGGAAGCACACTAGCTTTCGGAGCGACACTCCTTCATCAGGTGCTTGTGATCCCCTGATGAAGGAGTGTCGCTCCGAAAGCTAGTGTGCTTCCAATTAAATCTGTTGGACTATAACCTGGTGCTGTGTGATTTTTAACGTTACTGTAATGCTTACTACAAGTGCCATGCATTCAAATGCAGAGCCCCTTCCTCTGCAAACAAAAGGAACAGAATCATGAGATCACAGAAGAAGATCATTTGGCCCATCGTGCCCATGCTAGGCCTCCATGAATATCTGAAAATTGTAAAAAAATACATGGCAGAAATGGTGGCCATCTTGCCTTTGTGTCAGTGACATCCACCCAGCTCAATCCCTGAATATGCTGCATTTTTTTAATGAGACAGGAGCTTGGCAGTCTCTGGTCCCATATTACTTTCTCCATGGTAACACCTCAATCTATCAAAGTCTACTTGCCACCCAATCGTCATCCTTTTCCCTTGTGGTGTGAATCACTGTGATTGTTTGAGATTTGGCTTTCTTGCATCGATCCTGATGAGTGCAAGTTAAAAGTAAAGCTTTGGCAATTTTTCTTATTTTCAATGATATCCTGCACAACTGGTTCTTACAGTAGCAAAACACCACTTCATATTAAAATACATTATATATATTACCAGGGGAATTCCAGAATATGATGTCATTTTCAGAGCTTAGCATTGCTTCACTTTTATCACCAAATCAACATTAAACTATTGGCTAATTTGATCGATACTTAATTTTCTTTTAAGAGTTTGCACCTTCAATCTGAATATTTGAGTATGTTGCTTCCTAAACAGTGTTAATTACAAAGCACAGAAAAATGTAAGTTGTCTAACTGTTAGATGATTAAGGTGGTATTGTTTTGTTAGTCCAGTGTTTTGCCAACACTATCTTGTGCATGAGCTTCATTATCCTGGTGTGTCCATAGAATATAGCTCTGCTGACAGGTGAACAGTCCTTGTGAACATTACAGTCTGAAAAACATCATGACTGGGAGGGTGGAGAATAAGATCAAAGTGCATCAAATTTTAGATGGTAAGCCTTATTGCCAAAAAATTAGCAACAGATGAGAGAAATGGAAATTTGCAGAACATAAATTTGCACAATATTAATTCTAATTTCTGGATTGAAAGTGATATGTTTGGAATGTAGGCAATAGAGGCAAATATACTAATATACTAGAGTAGGGTGAGCTGTAGTGGGGTGAATGGCTTCTCTGCTTCCCTGTTCTTTCAATGTATTTTTCCAGGAGAGGAAAAGCTGGGGAGGAGAAAAGGAAGGAGAGTCAAGATGTTGGAATGCTTTCTGAACAGCTGATTCTTGGGCACTACTGGGTAATGATTTGTGAGTAAAGCTGTTTTTACTTGTTTTCTCTTTGGGCTGGCAGTGAAGTCATGGTCAAAAAGAGAAAGAGAAGAAAAGATTTCAAGATGAAGGTTTCTTTGGAAGACCCTAGACTGTGGACAGCTGTTGTTTATTATCTTTAATCACTTCGGTGCACATGGCCTGAGGAAAATTGATTTGAAAGGTCATGTTATTTTGCTTAGGACTTTGATGGCACAGCGCCCAGTGCCCAATATGGCTGATGGAGCTTGCAGGCTCATTAAAAAACGATGAAACACACAATGATGTCTGTTGTAAAATATAATTTAAGAACTGTGGCCTTAAATTTGCTTTGTGATGTCCTATCAGTGCAGGTGGGGCACAGAGAATCACATCTGTACTGGAAAGGTTAGGTCCAATCCCGCCCAATATTGGGCTTTAGGCATCACTTGTATATGATTGGTGTGCTGCTCATCTGCAGGCAGTTCGTCATCAAGCAGGACTGCATTTTAGGGCCATTGTGTTATCTGCAGCTTCTCTTGCTCTTGATGAGGAAGCAATTAGCAAAGATTCGGAACTAAGTTGCCAGTAAATTTGGAAAATAGAAGCAAGGGGATAGCAGCCAAGGAGGACAGGATTGCCTTCAATGTGGCCCAGTCTTACAGGAGGCATCTCAAACAGATATTTGGCTCCCGTTAGTCTTTGCAAAGGACCTAATGAATGTTTCAGGAACAGAATTTTGACTACTCTTTTTCTGCCTTTTCCAGTTTCCAGTTGTGCTAATAGGTTTAGGGAAGAAGGCAACAGGAGGCTCATACTGTGCATAAACGCAAGTGAGGACTGCAGATGCTGGAGGTTAGAGTTGAGAGTGTGGTGCTGGAAAAGCACAACAAGTCAAGCATCGTCCAAGGAGCAGGAGAATTGACGTTTCAGGCAAAAGCCTAGATGAAGGGCTTTTGCCTGAAACATCAATTCTTCTGCTCCTCGGATGCTACCTGACTTGCTGTGCTTTTCCAGCACCACACTCTTGATTCATAATGTGCATAGATCTAGTGGGCTGAGTGACCTTCATGCTTTGCATTTAATGTAATTACAAATACAGGAAAAGGACATTCAGGGCGAAAGTGAGGACTGCAGATGCTGGAGATCAGAGTCAAGGTTAGAATGGTGCTGGAAAAGCACAGCGGGTCAGGCAGCATCCAAGGAGCAGGAAAATTGATATTTCAGGCAGGAGCCCTTCATCAAGAATGAGGATGGGAGCCTCTGGGGTGGAGAGATAAATGGGAAGGAGGTGGAGCTATGTTGAAGGTAGTTAACAGTGCAGTAGGTGGATGGAGGTGGGGATGAAGGTGACAGGTTGGAGACGAATGTGGAGCGGATAGGTGGGGAGGAAGACTGGCAGGTAGGACAGGTCATGAGGATGGTGCTGAGCTGGCAATTTGGAGCTGGGGTAAGGTGGGGGAAGGGGAAATGAGGAAATGAGGAAGTCCACATTGATGCCCTGGGGTTGAAGTGTTCCGAGGCGGAATATGAGGCGTTCTTCCTCCAGGCGTTGGGCAGTGAGCAAGTGGCGGTGGAAGAGTCATTTGTGGAAGTGCAGGTAAACATTTGATAGATGTGGAAGGCACCTTTGGGGCCTTGGATGGAGGTGAGGGAGGGCGCAGGTTTTGCAATTCCTGCAATGGCAGGAGAAGGTGCCAGGAGGGGAGTGTGGGTTGTTGGGAGGTGCATGGAGGGAACGATCTTTGCAAAAAGCGTGTAGGGGTGGGGAGTAAAATATATCCCCGGTGATGGGGTTCGTTTGGAGGTGGTGGAAATGTTGGCAGATGATGCAGTTTATGTGAAAGTTGATGGGGTGGAAGGTGAGGACCAGGGGGTTCTGTCCTTGTTGCGGTTGGAGGGGTGGAATTTGAAGGCGGAGGCACAGGACATGGATGAGATGCATTGGAGGGTATCTTCCACCATGTGGGAGGGGAAATTACGATCTTTAAAGAAAGAGGCCATCTGGTGTGTTCTGTGGAGGAACTGGTCCTCCTGGGAGCAGATCCCAGGAGGACCAGTTCCTCCACAGAACACACCAGATGGCCTCCTTCTTTAAAGATCGTAATTTCCTCTCCCACATGGTGAAAGATACCCTCAAATGCATCTCATCCACGTCCCGCACCTCCGCCCTCAAACCCCACCCGTCCAACCGCAACAAGGACAGACCCTCCCTGGTCTTCACCTTCCACCTCATCAACCTCCGCATAAACTGCATCATCTGCCGACATTTCCGCTATCTACAAATGGATCCCACCACCAGGAATATATTTCCCTCCCCACCCCTATCCTCTTTCCACAAAGACCGTTCCCTCCATGACTATCTGGTCAGGTCCACGCACCCCTCCAACAACCTTCCTGACACCTTCCCCTTCCACTGCAGGAATTGCAAAACCTGTGCCCACCCTCCACCCTCAATTCCATCCAAGGCCCCGAAGGAGCCTTCCACATCCATCAAAGTTTCACCTGCACTTCCACAAATGTCATTTATTGTATCCGTTGCTCCCGATGTGGATTCCTTTACATTGGGGAGATTGAACGCCTTCTCGCAGAGCACTTTAGGGAACATGTCCGGGACACCCGCAGCAATCAACCACACCGCCCCATGACCAAACATTTCAACTCCTGTTCCCACTCTGCCGAGGACATGCAGGTTCTGGGCCTATCTTATCTCTCTCTCCACGCTTCAGGCTCTCTGCCTTTATTCCCGATGAAGGCCTTTTGCCCGAAACGTCGATTTTGCCTGTCCTCGGATGCTGCCTGAATTGCTGTGCTCTTCCAGTCCTGCACCTCGGATGCTGCCTGACCTGCTGTGCTTTTCCAGTGCCACTCTAATCTTGAAAAGGGCATTCAGCCCTTCATGACTGTAGCAGTTGTTTGGTCAAACTACCCAACTAGACCCACAGCACCAATCACATCCCGCCCAGTCTGTCTTCAACCTCTTCAAATATCTCCTTCAAGTTTTTATTTATTTCCCTTTAAAAGGGCTTCCTCCACCCTTTCAGAGTGTCTTTAATGGATCACAACAGTGCACTGTATTATTAAAAATTTGGTGAAAGTACTCACATAATGGAGTTAGAGAGGGAGTTCCTGGATTTTGATTGAACGATAATGAAGAATGGGTGTTTTATTTTTAAGTTAGGATTGTTTAACTTGACGACGAGCTTAGAGATGGTGGTAAAATCTGGGCGATTCTGACAATACTGCCTTGGCAAGTGGCTGCAGTGTGTTTTGTAGATGGTAAACATTGTAGCCATGATGCCCCACTGGTGGAGGGAGTGAATGGTTAATGTGGTGGGCAGAGTGCCTAATAAATAGGCCACTTAGTCCTATATGAAGTCAAGCTTTTTGGGGTTTGATGTTGCTGTGCATTCAAGCAGCAGGAGGGTCACACTGCTGACTTGTGGCTTGTATGTAATACATATTCATATCTATATTTTAATGTTATTTTGTATGTCTGAACTAGTAAAACTTGGGTTTTCTATGTCTCTGAAGGACTTTAATGCTTAAATTGCATGTACCTGCGCAGCCATAGTGATTTATTTTAAAGCATAGTATTAGAAAGAGACTTCCTGGAGAGTAAAGGAAAAATCTACGAGAGAACAAATTAAACAGTGTAGTGCATTAGGCTTTCAGATAGAAGATTCTAGAATTCTGTTTTTCGGCTTGATGGAACTCCTATCTTGGAAAAATCCTTTTGGGTTTAATTTGCAGAAGTCTTGGCTAGAATTGGATGTGTAAGATTATTGCTCTCGAGAAAGTGATGTAGTTTTAGGACTGTTAAGAAAGAAGTTACCTCAACCAATTTAAATTAATTTAGATTAAGAAGTTTGAGATCAGAAGTTTTTGGTTAAAATCCTGAGAGGGTAGTGAAGCCGAGAAAGTCTAATCTCAGCTGTTTGAAGGCTCCAGGCAGGGACTATCAGGTTCTCAAGATTAGGAATTGAAGCCATTGTTAAATTCAGCCTCATAGGTGTGAAAGAGGAGAATATGCTCCCTGGTGTAAATAATGTAAAGGAATGTTGTATGAGACTAATGGGTATATATTTTAGCATGTGTTCTGAAGTCTTTAATTTGTATTATGTGTAAGTATTGGTTCATTCTATTTTGCCTTCATTTATTTTGCATAATAAACGTTTGTTTTATTGTTAAACCCAAATCTGCAGCATTGTATGTTTGTGTTTCAGTGAAACGCCACCTCATTAAAAGCAAAAGAAAAAAGTGTGATTTATCAAGCCAGGTTTCAGTTTGGAATCTGATTTGTCTACTAATCGCATCATCTGAAATCATAACAATGTGGCAGGAATGTTATTGCCAGTTAGGTCCTGTTGAGATTTGTTGCATGAAGGGTTTCATTACCTGAGGAGGTGTGAAAGTATCTGAATACTATAATCCTCATCAAACATCACTATCTCAGACCACAGAAGGATGGTTATTGATGAAGCAGTTGATGATATTTGGCCTTTGGATACTGCTCTGAGGAACTCCTGCAATGATGTCCAGGGCCTGAGATAGCTGGCCTTGAGCAGCTAAAGCAATGCTCCTTTAAGCTGGGTATAGATTCAGCCAGGGGACAATTTTCTGTCCGATTCCCATTGTCTTCAGTTTTACTAGAGCTCCATGACGCTGCAATTGGTCAAATTCTGTTTGATGTCAAGGTCAGTCACCCACATCGATTTCTGAAATATAGTTCTTTTGTTCATGTTTGGACTGTTAAGAGTTTTGGAAGCGAGCAGTTTTGGCAGGACTCAAAATAAGCTTCAGCAAGCAGGTTCTTCGTGAGTAGGAGCCATTCAGTAGATTTCTGATGATGCCTTCCGTTACTTTTCTGAAGATCAAAAGTAGACTGATGGGATGGTAATTGGTCAGATTGAATTTGTCCTGTTTTATGTCAGCTGGGCAAACCTGGGCGATTTTGCACATTGTTGGGCAGATAAGTGTGAAGGAAACTCCTCGACTTGCCTCTAGTCCTTTAGCCAATCACTGAAATCTCATTCTCCAGTTATTGACCTCCTACACACTAGAAACACTTTCTGTTACTTAGCCAAACATGATTTTTGAACACAAAATCAAATCTAATCTTAATCTTCTCTCCTACGTAAAGCAACCACAGCTGATCCAGTCACTCAACATCGCTGAATTCCTTTATCAGGAACATCATTCTAGTAAATCTCTTCGGCACACTCCTTTAAGACTTGGCATCGTTCAGAAAAGTGTGATACCAAGAATTGAACACTATTTGATAACTGAGACCTAACCATTTCAACAAGGTTTAACATAACTTGTTTGTTTTCATACTCTGTAATTCTATTTCGAAAACCATTGAGACTTTTTTTTACAACAACTTTATCAAGATTCAAAGATTTGTGTAAATATTAGGGTGAAGTGGTGAAGGAGCAGTACTGTCACTAACAATCCAGAGGCTAATGTTTGGGAACATGGAAAAATCCCACTGTAATGAAATTTGAATTGAATACATTTGGAATTGAAAGCTAGCCTGAGTAATGGTGACCAGGAAACTATCATCCATTGTTGTAAAAATCCATCTGGTTCCCTAATTTTTCTTCAGGGAATGAAATGTGTTATCCTTACCTGGTCTGACCAACATGTGACTCCACATCCACAGCAAAGTGATTGATTACTATATGACTGTCTTACCTGTGACGAGAAAGTGTATAAGATGGCAGAGGATAGCATGTCGTTAGTCTCATTACATATGCGGGAAAGATGGCAAGCTGTTCTGAAGGACAGAGGAAGGAGCACAGTGGTTGTAAAGGGTATGAAGGGGGGGAAAGGCTGAGAGAAAAGAATGGGTGAGGGCATGTGTTGCAAGCGACAGTGAGAGCAGTGGGGCAAGAACCACGGTGGGGAGGTTTGTGTGGTGGCACTAAAAGAGATGACAGAGAGAAGGGTGTGACAGTTAGCCTGGCATAGCAGACAAGGTCACATTGACCTTACTGCATTGCTAGTCATTCTTTCATACCCTGGAGATGGCACTGACCTGGGTGGTGACCTCGGACCAGGCTGCCAGGGTCTACTTCTGCTCCAACTTTCTCTGTTCACATGTCCACATTCCCACCTACCCCGCTAACCTCTGACACTATATTTAGTCTCTCATCCTTCCATTGAATACTTTTTTAGAATTTACCACTTCAGTAAACACTTCTGGGTTTCCTTTTATGTTAGCGTTAATCTATTCTTATGCTCTAACTTTGCCCTTCTTATTCCCTTTTTTAGAACTCCTCTGAACTTGCTATATTCAGCCTGTTGCGATGTAATGAATGTGCGTGTGCGCCCCACCTGCCATATTGGTGTCAGGCACAGTGCCACTGAATTTCTCGGCTGGTGAATGTGAAATAATCATATATATATATATCAATTCTCATTGGGTCATGTGGACTGAATCGGTGAAAAGGAATAGTTCACAGCTGTCCAGGGGCTAAACACTGCATTCTTCCAGCTTTTGTTAAAAATGCCAAAACAGACATTTTAAGGATCCAAACCACCTTTGTTTCAAGAAAAAAAATGCTGACTTTGTTGAAGATCGCTTGTGCTGTTTGAAATAGTTTATCTGAAGTATTTGCATATTGGAGATGAATAAACAATCACTGTGTGTGTTGACTAAAATTTCATCAAACTGCTTAGAAATAGCTTCTGAATGCAAAGCAAAATTACAATGACTATCTGAGCCAATTATTTTCATTCTTAAATTTGTGGATCACCAAAGGCTTATCAGTTTTAATCTGAGTAATTATTGACTAATTCTGTGATTCAGTTACCCACAGGACTTTATTACAGGATTGGATGTATTGCCACAATTTTGTACATTGTTTGGTCAATATATCAGACTGTTATATTCATAAAGTCCTCTTCATTCTTCAGAATGCCAAGTAGCCAGAAATTAAAACAAAAAATGCTGGAAGTCTGCTGTAGGTCAGTCAGCACATGTCAAATGAAAAGACAGTTATGAAGCTTCATCTATGAAGATGAGGATAATTACAAGACTGTGGAGCCTTTAATGTGATAAAATGTCCCAGGGCGCTTAACATGAATGTGACAAAGCAAAATTTGTCATTGAACTATGGAAAAGGTTATCAGAATGGAGAGCATGGCTAAAAGGAGTAACTTTGAGGAACATCCTAATGGAAGTATGGGAAGCAGAGAGGTTGAGGAGAGTGTTCCAAGGTTTGGGAGTTTAGCAGTTTTTCTTCAAGATAATTTTCTAAAATAGATTAATGTTAATTCTTTCTGCGTAACTAGCACAAAGGAATATGATTGCTGAAGGTCAATCAACTCAGTCTTGAGGATTGGCTGTCTGACAGAAGGCAGAGAGTTGGGATAAAAGGTTCTTTTTCAGAATGGCAGCCGGTGACAAGCAGTGTCCCGCAGGGTTCGGTGCTGGGGCCGGAGCTGTTCACGTTATATATTAATGATCTGGATGAAGGGACTGGGGGCATTCTAGCGAAGTTTGTCGATGATACAAAGTTAGGTGGACAGGCAGGTAGTACTGAGGAAGTGGGGAGGCTGCAGAAGGATCTAGACAGTTTGGAAGAGTGGTCCAGGAAATGGCTGATGGAATTCAATGTGAGCAAATGCGAGGTCTTGCACTTTGGAAAAAAGAATACAAGCATGGACTACTTTCTAAACGGTGAGAAAATTCATAAAGCCAAAGTACAAAGGGATCTGGGAGTGCTAGTCAAGGATTCTCTTAAGGTAAACATGCAGGTTGAGTCTGTGATTAAGAAAGCGAATGCAATGTTGTCAATTATCTCAAGAGGGTTGGAATATAAAAGCAGCG